>NC_142531.1:14021414-14243914 GCF_964205215.1 Stylophora pistillata
AGACAATATCGATCTTTCGTCGTAGAGTTTGCACGCACACTCTTTGCACGCAAATTATGGCTACGTTAAACAGATTCATCCAACTTGTAAAAACTGTCGGCAAAGAAATAGGTGATGCTTAACTTTATTATTTTGGGATTAAATATTAATTAGAAATTGACAATTGTAGCGCAAAGAAGTTGGTTAGATTTCTTGACATAAGACTTCACAATAATGAAGACAAAGTCCGAGTATATTTACGATATAAAATGATCTAACTGCATGCATTTTCTTAGGCTAAGTCGAGATTAATTAGGCCAAGAGATTATGCTAAGATCGTTGATCGTTTAGTTACATTGATCGTATTCTTACGAACGTTCAATATGTGAGAATTGTACATCGCAGTAGATCGTTGGATTGCATTAAATCACGTTGTTACATCGGAAGTTCAGTTATTGTTGTTTCAGTTCAGTTATGTATTACTCACACGTCATCGTGTGTCCGTCTCGCTAATTCATATGACAGTTTAGCAGGCAGTGTGGCCGAGTGGTTAGAGTGTCGGACTTGTAATCCGCCGCCCCCGGGTTCGAGTCTCACCCTGACCACTGGATCTGTTTCACGGTAGCCCCGAGTTCAGATCCTTGGCCACGCTTGTAAATAGCCAACTGGTTTGCCTCCGGCCGGTTGGGGTTCTTAATGATGTTTTTAATGATGTTATGTTCTATTTTGACCAGTTGTTTCATTTGTTTGCAAGGACCACAATGGAAACTACTGGTTCACCAGTAATTGTGTAATCCTATAAAAAGACTTCTTTTTTTATTTTTTTAATTTTAATCCGACAGGAGCAATTAACACAATCAAGATACGATAATCGGAACCGTCAATAGATCTATTTTATTTCAAAAAATAGAGATGTCTTTTCAAACAGTAACTTCAGAACACTCAGCCACTTTACGTACATTTTATTTGCATTGTGTGGACCTCGCCGAAACGATACTTTATAATTATATGGCACGTAAAAGAATCAAACCAAAGCAAAGTTGCTTCGGTTTATTAAAAGCAAAAAGCAGCGCGCGTGGAGAAGGCGAGACCACAAAAAGATATTGTTTAACCGCATTAGCAGAGATTCTCCATGAAGGGATCGCAAAAGTATTGTTCTAAATAATATTAAAACGAAAATGAAAAACCTACTTCCAAAAAACCGCTTACGTACAGTGCTTTCCATTTTCCAGGACGTGCTATTAAGTGCCGGATATTTGTAACGAGTGTGAACAAATGTAAAACGTATAACTGGCAAAGGGTCGTGTAAAAAGAAATCAGCTATTCAAAACACTTTAAAACACACATTACACACATCCAGCTTCTTTAGCTTGTATATCCTTTAATTTTCCAGCTGTCCGTAAGTGATCTTTTTACCTTAGAGTCTACGTCACAGAATCACGGGCGAGCCACCTAGTGTTTAATGGCACTTCAGAGTTAAACATCGTAGCATTACAATAAAACTCGCTTACTCAAGCTAAAGCATTTAACCTTTAGATTAATTTTAACTTCGTGCACAAGTGATTTTATAGCTGACCGTGGTGTGAAACTCATAGAATCACGGCCGCGCCACCTAGTGTCTCTGCTACTTTTAAAATCGTACTTCGGAGTAAAACACCGTAACATTATAATAAAATTCGCTAAAGCATTTAACCTTTAAATTGTAACTTGGTGCGCAAATGATTTTATAATACCGTGGTGTAGAACTCACAGAATAATGGGTGTGTCACCTAGTGTTTCTACTGCGTTAAACTCGCACTTCGGATTCAAACTCCGTAGCATTATAATAAAACTCGCTTACTCAAGTTAAAGCATTTAACCTTTAAATTAATTTTAACTTGGTGCGTGTAGAAAAGTTGTACCACGTCGTGCGTTACTCACGTAGGTCACGCAATTAGGGTACCATTGTAATGTCTCGTAATTGGATCCCCTTCAGAGATAGACTACTCGTGGTATGAGACGTGTGTATGTTTTAAAAAGGTGTTTTTGAAGGAGTTTCGGAGCTTTCCCGCGCTCGTGACTAAGTAAACGTCTGGAGAACCCGTTAACCGTGTGCTGTGGTTTCTCTCTCACGGATTCCACCGCTACATAACTGGCGCCCGATATTTGGACAACTTAGTTCCCGTTGAGAGAATTACGAGCTTCGTGGCAATCTGGTTATTTGTTTTGTCGTGCAATCAAATGGAACTTTCAAGCGACGAGAAATGTGCTATCGAGAGGGACGGCGTCGTTAAACTAGTCAAGGAAGCAGGAAAAACACTCTCATTCGGGGATGTGTCGAAAATTTACGTCGAGAAGTTCAAGAGCGACCGCATACAATGGAAAGACGAATTTACAAACTTTGGAGCTTTTCTGAAGTATGGCGCCGGCCAGAATGTTGTTGTTGGGGATAATTCTGTTTCGTTATGCTCCTCGGCGGCCTCAATGGCAGGCACAAGTTCATTACCTGTCCAGTATTTGTCAAAACCGCAGTTCTCGCCATTCTTCGGGTTCTCCGAAGGAGAACAAAAGCATAAAGGAGTGGACTATCGCATTTGGCGGTATGAAGTGGAAAGTGCCGTTTCGGCTGGATGGCATTCGGAAGCAGTGATTGTGGAACAAATTCGTCGTTTAAGGTGAGGCTAAATTGAAAATGGTCGGTTTTGGCTCGGATGCGTCCGTTTCTTCGATTTTAAAGCTACGGGACCAATTTTACAGCGAAGATGGAGCAGCAACGGGAGGTGACATTCTCACCCGTGCCTACGCGATGAAACATTGAAAGAAGTGTCCGCCTTCGCGTCGCGACTTGACAATCAGCTGAGGAAAGCCAAGGAAAAGGGAACAGAATTACTTCCTGATGACACCGCATTGGACCAACATCTAAGATTACTGCAGTAAATGGTTTGAACCCGGGGGTAACATGTGAAGGTGTAGTGTGATCGTCCGGGTGAGTGTAGTCCTGAGAAGGACTGTTGTCGGTGGTAGTGACTGACGTTTCGACAACCTGTGCGGAAGTCATCATCAGAGTCAAGTGAATGATTGTTGTCAGTAGAATGACTACTGATGATCGTAACGTCAGTCACTACCACCGACAACAGTCCTTCTCAGGACTACACTCACCCGAACGATCAGACTACACCTTAACATCTAAGATTACTGTTTTGGGGGGTCTGAAATCTTCAATCTAAGATAAGGCGCGGCAAAAGAATAGTGAATGCAAGACGTTCGGTGAACTTATTTCCGCCGCTCGATATGGAGAGCGAGAAGTTGATTTATCGCCTATGCCCAAACGAGTCGTCAAGTACCAGCAGGCGACAGCGGAAGAGGGGAAAGCACCTAAGTGGGCGAGCGAATTTTGTGCTACTATGGCCAGGGAGGTAGAGTCTGCCCTTGCCTCCAAACCCACTCCACCTGCCGAGCTGAAACCTTTTAGAGAACAGAGTAGAGGTTCGCAGGGAGACCAGTACAGCCCTCCTACGTGCTACAGGTGTCGCCAAGTCGGACACATTCAGCGAGGCTGCAGAAATGTTCCCTATACATCGCCATCGGGAAACACCAACCCGTCCCTGACCCGGGGCTATTAGGGGCGGACAAACAGGAGGCCAGGCCCCAGAGACACCCTGAGTGGGAGCCAAAGTCATTGATTGGAGCTGCAAACGAGTGTGTTGCTGCGGTTAACGGTCGAGCATGTTTAGTACTTTTGGACACTGGAAGTCAAATCACTTCGATATCAGAATAATTTTATAAGAAACATTTGAGTGACTGTGTTATACACCCGGTGGAGTCGTTGTTATGCGTGGTGGGAGCCGCAGGCCAAGATGTACCATTCCTTGGATATGTGGATGTTGAAGTTGAATTTCCGGAGGAAGAGGCTGGTCTGGGTAGTAGTGTACAGGCCCTCAGCTTGGTAGTACCAGACAACGAGTACAACCAACGAGCACCACTGGTAGTTGGCACGAGCATTGTCAGAGAATGCAAAGACCGTTGTGAGGAGCTGGGAGGAGCTAGTTTTCTGCAAAGGATACACACCCCGCCTTCATGAAAAAGGGCCTATCAATCCATGCGAGTGCGAGAGCGTCTTGCTAGTGGCCACAAAAAAATTTCCACAAAGAGCCAAGCATTAACAGTGGGAGCCCATAAGCGGGTAGTCGTGTGGTGTCAGACACTTGCAGCTCCAGAACGTCCATCTTAAGCTGTTATCGAACCTTTTGAAGGCCTAGAATCTCATATATCGGTGACACCAGGGCTGGTTACTTTGGGGTCCAGCTGCAAAAGGTGTTTTGTACCAGTGGAAGTTACCAACATGTTAGACAAACCAGTGACACTGCCTCCGAAGACTGCGCAAGCTAGTATACATCTGGCGTCCACGGTCCTCGACAAGTTCGATCGGGACGAGACTCGTGTTGACAAAGACAGCGTCTACTCCAGGCCAAGGGTGGACACGAGTGGGATCGATTTTAATGAAGAGGAACTGACGGAAGCCCAAAGAAACGAAGTGAAGGGGGTGTTAGAGGGTATGTTTTTGCAGGCGGTGACCGGGACCTTGGTTGTGCAAATGGTGTATACCATGAGATCAATTTAACAGAGGACTTGCCCTTTAAGGAGTCATACCGCAGAGTTCCTCCTGGGCAGTTGGAGGAGTTTCGAGACGCTGTCCGTGATTTGTTGGACACTGCTGTGATCTCCAAATCAGAGGGCCCTTACGCATCTCCCGTGGTATTGGTGAAGAAGAAGGACAAGACCCTGAGCGTGTGTGTGGACTTTCGGAAGCTTGATGCCAGAACGGCCAAAGACTCGTAACCGATTCCTCGCATTTTAGAAAAGTTTCAAGCTCTGAGCGGTGCTGAATGGTTTTGCTTATTAGACTTACAGAGTGGCTACCTTCAGGTGAAAATTGCACCTAAGGACAAGGCTAAGACAGCCATGACCACACCCTTTGGGTTGTTCGAAGTTAATAGGATGGCATTTAGCCTAACTAGCGCCCCGGGGCCTTTCAGAGACTTATGGAGAGTTGCCTAGGTGACCTAAATTTCCGGACCTGCCTTATATACCTGGATGACGTGATCGTATTCGCTAAAAGCTTCAGCGAAATGCTTTAGCGCTTGAAAGAAGTCTTACAACGCCTGGGAAATTATGGTCAGAAGCTTAAAATGTCTAAGTGTAAACTTTTCCAGCGCAAACTGACTTACCTTGGTCATGTGGTTAGTGCAGCCGGTGTGGAACCTGATCCGGAGAAGACTAATGTCTTGGAGGACTGGCGACTTAATCCACCGAAGAACTCACAGCAACTGCTGACATTACTGTGGTTCGCAGGATACTATCGCTCCTTCGTGAAGAACTTTGCCAAGATAGCTGAGCCCCTGTACCGTCTGGTTGGAGGCCGACCACCAAAACGGCGCAACACACCACCCTTTCTGTGGACAGATTGTTGTCAAGAGGCTTTCGAATGCCTTATTGATTGCCTAACGTCACCTCCTATACTTGACTATCCCGACTTCCAGTTACCTTTCACAGTACATGTTGATGCCAGTAGCACAGGCCTAGCTGCTGTTCTCTACCAAACTCAGAAAGGAATTCCCACTGTCATAGCCCATGGCAGCAGGACGCTGTCTCCCGCTGAGAAGAACTACTCAGCCTACCGGCGAGAATTCCTTGCACTGAAGTGGGCCGTTTCTGAGAAATTTCGAGACTACCTGTACGGCCTCAAGTTCCACGTGTTAACGGAGAGTAACCCTTTAACTTACTTGGTGACCTCTGCTAAACTGAGCCCAACTGACCATCGTTGGCTGTCTTCACTAGCCGTTTTTTATTTCGAGATCTCCTATCGCTGTGGCAAGGCCAATGTGGATGCCGATGGACTGTCTCGTATCCCTGTTAGTGGTAACGAGGGCCAAAAAGACGGCCTTTCGGACGAGCAATATATGAGACCTTTCTTGGATCGTCTCAAACCACTCCCGGGGCACGGCGTAGCCTGCACGCGCGAGTCTTTTCAAGCCATCTGCCAGGCCTATTCGGTAGACACTATGGGGGAAGAACCAGTCGGCTCGCCAGCTGTTGAAGTTGTGGTTGCTAGCCCAGAGGCAGTGGATAGTGACCTACCAGCAGATCCGATTCCCCCAGAACCCTGGAATTTGAACTCGGTTTACAACTGTGCCGAACTCCAAAAGAATGATCCGACTCTTGCTCAGGTGCTGAGGAAGTGGCAAACCCCCTACAGGTCAGAGTTGAAGAGAGCGAATGCAGAGGTTGTACAATTGATTAAGGAGTGGGATCGCCTTGTCATTAGGAACAATGTGTTGCTGCGCCGCCGCCTCACAGATGGGCACTAAACATTTCAATTAATTCTACCACCCGAGTTTCGCAGTCAAGCGCTGAGGGGTCTACATGATGAAGTTGGCCACCCTGGGAGAGACCGCCCCTTAGACCTTGTTCGCTCTCGCTTCTACTGGCCATTCATGGCAACTCACACAGAGAAGTACGTAGCTCACTGCGACAGGTGTATACGGCGTAAGCCCCAGATCCTCCTAGAGCACCCATGAAATCGTTCATTGCTAAGGAACCAATGGAACTGCTTGCCGTGGACTTTCTTTCGCTAGAGAAAGGAAAAGACGGGTTTGAGAACATCCTGGTCGCCACCGACAGCTTCACTAAATTCTCGTGGGCATTCCCCCCCCCCCCCCCTTAACCAGAAAGCTACAACAGTCGCCAAGCTCCTGAGAGAGAGAATTTTCATCAACTACGGAATGCCCCAACGTTTGCACTCCGACCAGGGTCGTGATTTTGAGGGAAAGGCCATCAAGAGTTTGTTTTAGTTTGCTGGCATACTTAAATCGCGGACCAGCCCATATCACCCACAGGGAAATGGACAGACTGAACGATTTAACAAAACCCTTCTTAGTATGTTGGGAACCCTTGACAAAGACAACAAGTCAAGATGGCCCGAGTACCTCTCACCGTTGGTTTATACCTACAACTGTATGAAGCATTCTACAACTGGATTTTCACCTTTCGCGTTAATGTTTGGAAGAGAGCCACGCCTTCCAATCGATTTCGCTTTGGGTGTGAATCCTGTGAGCTCTGGATCCAAATCGTACCCCGCTTACGTTACAAATCTTCGGGATCGCTTGAGTCATGCTTATCGGAAAGTCGTAGAAAAAGAAGTCAGGTGGAGTGTATCTCCGGATTTCCAGTTTACAAGGTCCAAGACAAGGACAGTAAAGAGCGTGTCCTCCACCGCAACCTTTTATTACCTTTCAGAGGTCCACCTTCCGCACCAAGCGCAGGTCCTCGACCTGTGAGGCCAAAGCGGCCTCGGCAGTTTAAGAATCCCCCGGACAATTCGCGTGGTGACCTTGAAATAATTGTAGAGGAAGATACGGACGACGGGCTGTACCCAGAAATAGCCCTTATCAACACTCCCCAGCCACTTAATCCGGAAGCACCAACCTTTCTGCCAACCTGTGTTGATACGCTGGCGGTAGCGGTAGTGTTGATACGCTGGCGGTGGCGGTAGCGGTATGGAGAATCCAACACAGACTGGCTCACAGCCGGCACACTCACACCCTATTGCGACTGCAACCTGATTTGCCAAAGATCACTGGCTCTGACGAGCGACCAACGGAGGTCACTCATTTTGAAAGCGGCCCGGAGTTAGCAGCAGCTGAACCCGAGCAGGACCCACCTTATGTGACACGGGCAGGACGAGCAAGCAAGCCACCACCACGGCTGATATGCAACCCCGTGAGGTCTCAGAAGGTTTCTGTTCTGCTGTCCCTTACGAACTCTCAACCCAGGAACTGTTGCAGAACGTTCTCCAGACTTCGCTGAATTCCTAAGACGTTATTAACTAAGTCAGAACTGAGAATTTGGTCTGTTTGTTTTTTTTTTTTGTCTTTTCTTGTTATTAGGTTTTGTTCGGTCTCCCGACAAACGTCGGGACGACGTTTCTCTAGCGGGGGGAATGTGTAGAAGAGATGTACCGCGTCGTGCGTTGCTCACGGGGGTCACGCAATTAGGGTACGATTGTATTTTCTCGTAATTGGATCCCCTTCAGAGATAGACTACTCGTGGTAGGAGAAGTGTATGTTTTAAAAAAGTGTTTTTGAAGGAGTTGCGGAGCTTTCCCGCGCTCGTGACTAAATAAACGTCTGGAGGACCCGTTAACCGTGTGCTGTGGTTACTCTGTTACGGATTTCACCGCTACATGCGCAAGTGATTTTATAACTGATCGTGGTGTGAAACTCACAGAATCACGGCCGCGCCACCTAGTGTTTTTGCTGCTTTAAAAATAGTACTCCGGAGTTAAACACCGTACCATTATAATAAAATTCGCTTACTCAAGCTAAAGCATTTAACCTTTAAATTGTAACTTGGTGCGCAAGTGATTTTATAATACTGTGGTGTAGAAATCACAGAATCACGGGCGTGCCACCTAGTGTTTCTGCTGCGTTAAAAATCGCACTTCAGAGTTAAACACCGTAGCATTATAATAAAACTCGCTTACTCAAGCTAAAGCATTTAACCTTTTAATTTTAACTTGGTGCTCAAGTGATTTTATAATACCGTGCGTGTCACCTAGTGTTTTTGGTTCTTTAAAAACTGCACTTAGGAATTTTAAATTTCCATGACATTAGAATGAAACTCGCTTACTCAAGCTAAAGCATGTTAGCCTTTCAATCTCCTGTTGCCAAGTGACTCGAGTTTTGAAATTTCAAACACCATAACATTGGATTAAAACTGCCGCACTTAGAAGTAAAGTAGCTGTTTTCTTTAAATAATTGCCCTTTAAACATGTTAAGGTGCTTCTTAGTGATGGATAAAGAACGTCAGAAGCCAGTGAAACCTGCAGAAGGCCGTGGGCGAGCGACGTTTGTTTGTTTGTGTGGCTGACTGGAAAATATTTCTTTTTAGCAAGAGTGATCTTAGAGTAGGGGGCTTTTGACACGGTAGAAAGTGTTACGTTGGAAAACAATGAAAAGATGAATCATGGAATGACAGGAAAAATTTTTTTCATGATGTAACTGGCTCAGTCAATTCCAAGCAATAAGTATTCCTCCTCTCTGGGCATTTGTGGAGCGTTTGTATAAATTTTTTTTGAGAACCGTTGCAGTCGGTAATAGGCAATAGGAGCGGCAGATTCAAGGGGGGTGGGATAAGTAAGATCAGCAACAATACAACAATATACATTAAAATGTAATTTATTGCAACAGCATAATAAATGATTAAGATTTGATCTTTTAAATCCACTCTATGATATTGATGATGAGTAGTTATTGATAATTAAATCTGGTTGGCACTCAGTAGTGGTACAGCCATTATGTAAGTCTCTGAGGAGGTTGTTGGGACTCCTGTTATTTTGATTTCAATGGGAGACCCCCAATCTTAATTTATTTCAAACGTTAGTCTTTCTAAAACTAATCGAATTATTTGACGCAGCAGACAGGTACCAAAAATGTAAAATTTATATCAAATTTTCAATAAAGAAAAACACTAAAAAAGAAAAATGTACAAATATTATAAATGGACTGAGATTTGCTACATCATAATTCGACAAATAGTTTTTGGTAAAAGCTACTGGCAATTGGATTGGTCGCACGATTATTGTCACTAGTAAAAACTACCGTATGACCGGCCGCACACGAAAATCTTCACTGTCCGAAAGAAGGCCGGACGAGGACAACGAAGATTATGAGCCCTGTTAGTCCATCATTTAGGGGGGGGGTTGTATGGCTCACTTAAGGGGAACAAACAAAACTCGTGTAACCTTGATCTTTGACGGAAAATGCATGATAGCAAGGATAGAGCGGTAGCTTTCAGTTCGTAACTGGAATTTAAAATTTGCCCTCCATACCCTTTTTTGGCCGCTATAAAGAAAACCTTTGATTTCCTCTTTAAAACACAAGGTTTTGGTTTTGAAGTTTATTTGAAAAAAAAGAAGACAGAGATGTTATTTTAGGATTGCTACAGCTATCGAACCCAAAAAAGTAAAATTACAAAAATTACAAAAGTAACAATCTTTCTGCTCTACTTGCAGACCTACTCATCTGTATCAATACTTTACATTCCGGCTTAGAGTAGAAGAAAATTATAGTTTATGCTTTTCATGCACGTACAGGAGAGTAGTTTTCTCCAGGAGTCGGTGTAGCTGAGGTACAAAACGCACAAAAAACGCGACGTCAGAGCTAGATGCATTCTCTAGTCAATGTGCCAATGAGGGGAGCAGAAGAATGTCCCTCCATATTGTGGCTTCATAATTGCTTTAATTTGTAACCTCGTAAAGATGACTCGCATGGCGACAGAGTCTCTATCTTGAATTTCCTGCCAGTCTACCGTGGTGGATCTCATATTCAGCATATCCACACTATGACACTTCTTTTATTATAGTTGACACACTAAACGGTTGCTTCCGTATCTTTGATTTACAGGTCTCCTCTAGCTCGGCCACTCATCGCTCCTCCCCTCTACTGATAATAGCTACGCCTGCTACACTTGCTACGCCTGCCACACTTCCTACACTTGCTAGCCTGGTACACTTCCTAGATTTGCCACGCCTGCTTACACTTGCTACGCCTGCTACACTTACTACACTTCCTACACCTGCTACACTTCCTACGCCCACTACACTTGGTACGCCTGCTACACTTGGTACGCCTGCTACACTTGCTACTCCTTCTACACTTGCCACGCCTGCTATACTTGGTCTGCTGCACTTGCTGCAGTGTTCGCATTACATTTTTCGTACTTCCGTTGTGCTAGTAAGTTATATTCATATATTTGAGAAAGTTCAATTAGACAAAGTTAGAGTTGTTAAAGAGACGATGAGCCTCTGCACAACCAATAAACCTATAGGTTGGCACATTTGAAGTATGACTACGTGACGTGCCGCGAATATATCGCTATTAATCAGAACAGAGAGGAAATAGAATACAAATAAACACAAGCAAACGACAGTCTCTCTAAGCAATAAAAGAGGCAACATGAGCTAAGAGCAGATATCTTTCGATATTTTTAACCCTTACGTCAGAATAAACCGTCATTTCAGCGAACCAATCAGCGGGCCCGTTCAGCGAGGTACTATTTGACATGTTTCACCACTGTGATGTTCTGATTGTTGAAAAGCGTCTGCATATTATTCACACCCTTGGAATTTAAGTCAATTTTGCGTTAAAAATGTCTTCAGGCAATGAGAAATTTTCCCAGAAGTCGCTGTATACACAGATGCATGTGCATATATTGACGGCAACCTATTGATTTATCTTTGCTTGACAAGCAAAGTGAACGTCTACGTAGAGGCCCACGGGTACTATTCACCGCCAGATAAAACATTGTAACAGAATAATTGAAGTGTTGATTGCAAAAGAAGCCCTTGGTGACTTAGGATGAACTACTGTCGTCTCATTCCAACGTGCTGCCTGTTTACTTGTGGAACCAAAAGAAAACTTAATATGATATCAAGAGTCACTTAGTAGGGCTTAACAAAAGAAAAATCTATGTAAGTAAAGGACAAGTTTTAAGTTTCTCTTCCAAATATATAATGTCTTCCGATCATATTGACGTACTAATATGGCTGTCCTAATATAAACAAGATCATTAAGCTCACTTAAAAATAAAAAAAGAAACAACATACATAAAATTTATATCCCTGATAGAGTAGTTTTCCTAGAGATCATGATTTCCCCTATTCGAAATAAAAGAGGAATTACTGAGTGACATAGATAAATAGGTTGAGAATTTTAAAAGGGATAACTTAAGTATAGGTATGTGTCGGAAAAATGATCTTCTCCCCTTCTTTGTTTCTCTCTTTTCGTTTGCCTTTTTCTTTGTTCCTCTCTTCCTCTTTCCAGTTGCTCTTCCATAACTATTTCTTGTTCCAGGCAGTCCATGTTAATCACATGCTCTTCAAAACATAAGAAATGTATCACTTAGTAATATCAATATACGACATTTTACAAAGCTGTTTAGCCCTGAGCCTCTGTGGTTTAATCCTTTCTTCAAAATCCGTAAACATGGCCGTCCAGTGATGGCCTTTGTAAAAAATATCACCACCAATGTTCATACTAGAGATACATATATCTTATTGACCAAGCGCGAGGGCCGTACTGGGAGAATATCGGCCTGAGGTCTTGACAGTACGGACCGAGCGCAGTGAGGTCCGTACAAAAAAGACCGAGGGCTGATATTCTTCCGGTACGGTCCCGAGCAAGCTTAGCTAATAAGAGATTTATCATACGACTGAAGTTCAAAGGAACACAAGTGCGGTATCATTCGGACCATTCGGGACAGTGCCCGGTCTAATACTGAGAGAATATTGACCGGCAATAGAGCATTTTGATCGGTTGATTTTAGTTATTGGCCCTCTGACTGCCCGAGTCGTGTAATAAAATAACGTTAACCCTAGAATGTGCACATGAACCATTAAAGAGAGTACCTCTTTCTGTGCCAATATTCTTTGATATGCCTGACATCTAAGTCACTGATTATTAATTCTTAAGTAATGTTATAAGTGAGAAAACAGTAGTTTGATTGCTTCTCAGGGATGAAATGCGCCAGTACTTCACTATGCCAGACACCCTCATCTGAAGTTGTGTGTAATTCATAACAGCCTTGTCCACTGGTTTATTTCATGATAGGCGATAAACCTCAAAGCAATTTCAAGAACTCCTTTAGAACATTCAATTTAGAAGAGACGATTTCCTGTTGAGTTGTTAGGTTAGCCAAATTCTGTTCTATTCTGAAAGTATGAGGAACCTCTCAAGATGCTGGTAGAGAAGAAATTAGTTTATCTCACCACGTGGTCCTCCATCTTGAGCCATGGTAAAATTGATCAACAATCCTATTTTAAAGAGAACGAGAGAATATGGGTGGTTACCAATTTGCTCTGCTCCCAGGTATTCAGAGAAAACATAAGAGGATATGCGGAGGCTAAAGCCACTGTGTATCAAAGTATTCACTTCAATATATAAAAGTAACGTAAATTTTTCGTTTTTAGGGCCGATTTATATGATACGACTTAATTGCATGCGACAAGCTTTAGGTTACTTCCCACTTTCGTGGGTGTCCTTCGGGAAAAAGATCTGTTTTCACACTACAGTAGTTTCACTAAAATCTTAGCAAACTATATATCAGAAGAAAGCTTCATAAATGTTTATGATAAAAATATACCTCAAACAACTTTTCTTTTAAGGACGTGTCAGGATCCAATAAGGCGTGAAATGACCCGAAGGGTCTTCTTTTGAATATGGGATGCTGCAGCACGAGCCGATTGGCTGCACAGTCTTATTCACTATTCACACTAATTACACAACACCTGTGCAAAGCATGTCAATTAAAAATAACAAATATGGAGAGTGCAGACTACTTTTAATAATTTATAGTGCAAGCAATTTGTTCCTTACCACCATTTTGTGTTTACTTTCCATTTACAGACTCAATGTAATAAAAAAACAAATTCAAAAACTTTTACCTTTAGTTACTTCATAAAGTAAGAAATCGTAAGACTAAACAACACGTGTAAAAACTTAGACATACTTAGGCTAAAACTCTGATTCAAAATTAAAAAAAACACCCCCCTTCAAAAACAAAATTACTGTATACCACTGTCTTTGATACCATCCTGTTACTTCACTTCTCTTTGCTTTTAATTTGTAAACACATATCAATGGCAAGAGCTTCCAAGAAAACCCAAATAACCAGAGAGAGTATTGGCAAGAAAGATAACCAAATGAGCAGTGGTATAAAGTTAGAGCTTGGAGCAATTAACTGACCTGAATGACTGTTACACCCCATTCTTTTTTCCCAGGTCTATGTAAACTAGATTTTGAGCAAAGAATGCAATACCTTGCCAAACATCTGCTAGGATGACTCAATTAAAAGTGTACATGATCATCATCTCTTGCTGAGATAGCACTCTTCACTTCAATGTTTTTATTACTACACATATGGAGGCTTTGGTAAGATTGTGGAAAGGAGGGACAACATTTGAGCAGTATGGAGAGACCAAAATGACAGTGTGGCAGCCATTTATTCCCACTTGGATGGCAAAATCTGGGGAACCTTCCCCTTGAAATTTAAAAGTTTGGATGTCCAAAAGGGTCCTTTTTTGGTTGCTATTTCCCCATGGGATGCCATTACCGCCAAAATTATATTTTTAAAATTACTCAGCCTTTTTTTCATTAACCACTTACTTTCACGAATTAACGATACTTGTCACAATATTATTTAGTCCATTTCAAAAATTATTCAGCCTTATTTTCATTAACCACCTACTTTTACAAATGAACCATACTTGACAAAGTATTATTCAGCCCATTTTGAAAATTATGCAGCCTTTTTTTCATGGGGCCTGTTTTAAATTATATCCCAACATAACTTGCATCCTTTTCGTTGCAATATGGCCAACAGTAGAGGGATCGCGGATGTTGCGCGTTTGCTCTCCCAAGCTGCTA
Organism: Stylophora pistillata; assembly: GCF_964205215.1. NCBI lineage: Eukaryota > Metazoa > Cnidaria > Anthozoa > Scleractinia > Pocilloporidae > Stylophora > Stylophora pistillata. Next base: position 14,035,856 of record NC_142531.1, read on the forward strand.
CCAATTTGATAAGTCTAGCACCACAGTCATCATAAGAGCTTCGAGCAACTAATACTACTTCTGATCGAGCTCAAGCTGAGTTGAAACGAGCGTTTTCTCCGTACCAAAAAGTTCACAACGCGCCATCACCAGTTGTAAGCAAGACAACTGCACGTGGAACATCAAGTCAAGCAAAACATTTCACCGTCACAAGGGCCGCAAAAGGGAGGAAGAAAAAAATCAAAGACCTAATGGCAAAATTCTTTTGTTTGGCATGCACTGCACAAGATGAAGTGCCGAGTACTGATGAGAAGAGGGAATTGCTAACAGCAAGCCTTGGAGAAAAAAAGGTTTTCTTCCAGAAAACTCTAGTGCAGGAGATCTCCATGAGATAGTTCAGGCAACTTTTTAAAAGTTGTATGAAGCTGGTGGTTATGAACTCTTGCACGCTGAACCAAGTTCTTGCCGTCTAAAAGCAAAAGCTCCTCGCCCAAATAGGTACACTATGGAATATTTGAAACAGTTTCTTGGCCAAGGACGGATATATATTCGTCCGATACAGTCAAACCTGGATATTGACGATGTTGTCATCCCAGCTAAAATGTCCGTTCCTGATGAGTTTTGTCAGCAATGCTACAAATTTCTCCCGATAAATGAACTCCGGCAGCACTTAGGTGTTTGTGTTCCTTTTGATGCACAACCAGGTGTATCTGGTGACCAAGACAACATTCCTGGAAAAAAGGTTGTTGAGGAACCTCCCAAAGAACAGATTGATCAGGGTGACAAACAAGTGATTAGTGAAGAAAGTGAGGTAACCATTTTCATTGTGTAACATAGTTTTTAATTATGATGGTAATACCTTGTGTGTTCATAAACAGTTGGGATGGCTCTATCTCCTTGGTTGCTTTTTGCGGATAAATTGGACTGTGGAATATCATGCAGGAGTGCAATTTATTAAGCTTATTTTCAGTTACAATTAAGTCAGTTGTCATCGCTATGTTAATTACATATGAGTCAAATCCTGCAGCGCCCATGGCCCCCCTGGGAATTTAACATTTTCCAAATTTCAAATCCTCAACCATACCAGAGGTTTTTTCATCAATACTCCACTATTGGGGCTCAGTCGCACTTGAGCAAACCTCGTTTCAAACCACCATGAAATGTTCGAATTCTGATTTTGTCTGTTTTTGTTTTGGTTTAGCTTTGTGTAGTGTACACTGCATGTCAGCTAGTGTTTACCTCAGTTTTTCTCTACATAAATAACAGTAGACTCTAAGGGCCTGTTTACATGAGTGAGGGTGCCCCTACATAGTAGGGTTACCCTAGCTAGTAAGGTGACCCCTCTCTATTGTAATTATACTGCGTGTTTACATGTGAGGTAGGATGACCCTAGGGGTAGGGTTACCCTACCTGAAAGGTAGGGTGACCCTACTGTGTAGGGACGAGTTTTGCCGCCATTAGCCCATGTAAACGCAAAACCTAGGGCTATCCCTAGGGGTAGAGCTATGTCCAGTCATTCATAGCAATGTTATATTGGGCTGAAATGTGCTGGCTAGCCAGTTGTAAACGCTGTCTTTCAGGCATTAGAGATATCAACAACAAAGCACAAAGTTGAAAAGAAGGAACTAAAGAAGCGAGTGCCGTAAGAATCGAATTAACCGCCAAAACTTTATCTCCCGCCGTCATTTTGTTGTTTTCCTTGCTGGGTGGTGACCTGGCTATAGTGTCAGCCCTCGCCCCTAGGGTTTCAAATTACCATGTAAACGCTCGGTATCTTCAACCCTACCAAGTAGGGTAACCCTATCCCCTAGGGGCACCCTCTTCCCATGTAAACAGGGCCTAAGTCTATCTGCAATAGGTTGCTGAACAAGAGGTGGAAGATGTCGTGATGGCTGATGGAGATGACGACAGTCTGATGAATGGCACAGGCAACAACGAAGTGCCTGTAACGGAACAACCTATTAAAATAATAAGGGTTCATAGATCATTAGTCAGGCAAGATATCCTAGATATATTTTCTGATGAGTCAATCTTAAAATGCACTTTATCTGTAATTATTATTAATCAGCAAGGTAATGAAGAATCTGGGGCAGGGACTGGACCATTACGGGAAATATTTTCACTTTTGTGGAAAGATTGTTATGAATCTCATATGCTAGGTGAGATTGAAAGAGTCCCATATATCCGTCATGACTTCAACAGAAACAAGTTTGAAGCAGTTGCTAGAATCATAGTTAAGGGATATAAAGATTGTCAATATTTCCCTGTGAAGATTAGTAAGTCCTTTTTAGTTGCTTGTCTTTTGGGAGAAGAGTGTGACTGATGTGATGTTAATTTCAGAATTATGTATCAAGGTCTGAGGCTGATGTTATAGGTAAATGTTTAAACCAGAGTATTCAGCCCAATGATGATCAGCTACTTGAATTTCTTTCTGTTGCATAATCAGCAATTCACGCCGCCATTTACGTTTTATCAAAATAGAATCGTTGATAATTAGTGTACATTGTAGTGTGACCATAATATATACAAATTCTAGCAGGTATAAACACACGTGAATTTTGGCTCTACATTTTTATTACTTGGATTAGTGTGTGCGCGAATAAAGAACTTTGTTTTTACAGAACCGAGTAGTTAACATGGTGTCAGGATTTAACAAACCCAGCCAAGACTAACGTCGACAGCGATCACCGCCAGCTTTTCGAAACATCAACTCTCTCAATCTACAATGGCTGAATTGGAGCATTTACCAGCGCCGAAAGGAAACCTTACGCCGGGCCCCGAATGTTACCGAAAGTGCTTGGATTGGGTTGAGGAATGCGAAATTCTTTTGAATGGTCCGCTAGCTTCGAAGAGCAAAGCTGTGAAAGCAAATTATGTTCTCATTTGGGCAGGAAAAGCTGGAAGAACACACATTAAGTCACTGAATCTCACCACGGAAGAGAAGGGAGAACCAAGCGTGCTGTTTAAAATGTCCGTGGAGTGGACAATGCCGAAATCCAAAGCACTCGCAGGCGCATCAAACTTCCGCCGCCTGGAGCAAGGTGATCTTAGCCTTGCAGAGTACATTGACAAAGCCACTATTCTGTGCGAGCAGTGTGAATATCCTCCAGAAGCCCGCGACCGACTACTTCGGGATACAATAGTTATTAAACTACGCTCCAAAGAGGCATATTATAAATGCATTGAAAAAGATTCCGAATTGACGTTAGAAGAGGCAATAGAAATCGCTCAGAATCGGGACGCCATTACACACCAAGTTGGTTATATGCGACCGGAATTCAAAGGCGAACCACTACAAATGGAAGTTCATAAACTCCAAGGAAACAGGCAATCAAGAGCCAACCGGAACAGACAGCAGCAATAAAGACCAGCTTCCAGTGATCAGAAACAGGGAAGATCAAAGAGGGAGACTTGTTTCTATTGTGGAGCGAAACCGTCACATCCCAAAAGTGAGTGTCCCGCAAAGAAGGCAAAGTGCTTCAAGTGTGGGAAGGAAGGGCATTACGGTTCCGTGTGCAAATCAAAGAGTAAAGACGCACGTGTCAATGAGTTACAAGTCCAGTCTACAACAGCTTCCGAGTGCACGGACTGCGTAATGAATGAATACGAGCCAGTTTACTTCAACGCGCCTATTCATCACCTCAAGACAGTAACAGTAGAAAGTCTCAATCATCCAAAATCAGAACCTCACATCCGTCCGCTATGGCTCAGCCAAGAATTTTCATCAAAACTCTTTCAGATTGACTGCGAGGTTGATACCGAAGCAATTTGTAACATACTGCCGTTGTACAAGGCTAAAGCACTCTTCGGAAACGACTTGAAGTTGGGCAAACCAACCGTGAATCTCAAGGGCTACAATGACAGTCCGGTGGAAAACCTTGGTTCCTGCATTGTGTACCTTTACCATGGTAACAAGATATTCAGAGTTTTGTGCGAAGTCGCAGACAGCAAAGGTCATATGATCCTAGGCAAAAAGCAAGCGTTAATCATGGAATACGTCAATTTCCCTGAAATCCAGAAACCTGGTGTCCAAGCTAAAACAGATAGGTCTGTCAAAACAATCGTGGAAGAGCCCGCGAAAACTACTAATGGTCCAGTAATTCCAAGAGTTCATAAATGCACTGATCCAGTGGTACCAGTGATCCAAAGCGGCACTAAAAAGAAGATAACCCTTAATGGAAAGACACACTCATTGCCCACCACTAAGGATTACTTACTGCAGGAATACGGCGATGCGTTTCAAGGCATAGGAACTTTACCAGGTGGACCTTATCGTATCCAGTTAAAGGAAGGCTATAACCCCGTTCAACACCCACCGCGCCAAGTTGCAGTCAGCCTAAAACCCCCCTATAAAGCAGAATTGGAGAGATTGACACAGCTTGGAGTCATTAAAGAAGTAAGGGAGCACACTGAGTGGATTAACTCGATTGTTCCAGTTAAGAAACCAGATGGTTCCTTAGGGCTATGTCTTGATCCAAAAGATCTCAACCGAGCAATAAAGAGAAGTCAGTGGTACAGCAGAACAGTCGATGACATCCTACCGGAACTAGCAAATTCGAAGTATTTCAGCTTGCTCGACGCGAAATTGGGATATTGGCATGTTTCTCTTGACAAGGAAAGCAGTTACCTGACAACTTTCAATACACCCTGGGGCAAGTACCGATGGTTACGCCTACCCTTTGGGCCAGAGGTATCAGGAGATGTCTTTCAAAAAAGAATCGACAGAGTACTGAAAAGTGTCCCCAATAGCGTTGGAATCGTTGACGATATCCTTTGCCACGGCAACGAAGAAGCTACCCATAACGTTGCAGTCATCACCCTGCCAGAAACAGCGAGAGTTAACAATCTCACTTTCAATGCAAACAGATTGTGTTCAAGTCTCAAGATTGTACATTCCTCGGAGGAAATCTTACCCCAGCCGGGTACAAGATGGACCCCAAAAAAGTGCAAGCCATCACAGAGATGAAACCACCAGACAACATTCAAGATCTGCAAAGCTTCCTAGGACTGGTAAACTACCTAAACCGGTTCAGTCCAGCACTGGCAGATTTAACAGCACCGCTCATAACCCTCTGTAAGAAGGACACTCTCTTTACCTGGGAAAGCTCACAACAAACAGCATTTGAGGCTATCAAGAAAGAGATTACAAGTGCACCAGTATTGGCATACTTTAATCAGTCTAAAGCTAGCACTATTCAGTCAGACGCATCCAAGAAAGGATTAGGAGCAGTTCTGCTCCAAGATGATAAGCCTGTGATCTACGCATCAAGAGCCCTCACTGAGACGGAACAATCTTACTCTAACATTGAAGGAGAGCTGCTCAGTGTTGTTTTTGCTTTTGAAATATTTCATCATTATGTGTATGGATACACAGCGACAGTGCAAACAGATCACAACCCATTGGTCAGTGTGTGGAAGAAATCCATAGTGTGTAACTCACCACACCTTCAGAGGCTATTGCTGAGACTATCTCAGTATGACGTAAACATTGAATACCTGAAAGAGAAGGATAATGTCGTAGCTGACGCACTGTCCAGAGTATCTCCTCAGCCAACACCTAAAGAAGGAGAAGACGAGGGAGATTTCATCCCAGTTCCCATGCTCACAGAGGAAATCCCCGCCGATTCTACGAGAGTTAGAGACTTCAGACACTACTACAGTAGGTTTCCCGTGATCCGGAAGGTACGCAGCACCAATGCGAACACTACCACCGAGATTTTGAAGCAAGTGTTTAGCGACTATGGAGTACCTCAAACCGTTATGACAGACAACGGTCCCCCGTTCTCATCGAAGGAATTTGCAGCCTTTGCAAACCAATACCGCTTTTACCACATCACGTCTAGCCCTGGTTACCCGCAATGGTTTTATCGAACGTATGGCGCAGACGGTCAAGGAGTACATGAAAAAATGTGCAGCCGCAGTACATGATCCAAACTTAGCTATGTTGGTCTATAGACCCACACCCCTTACTACCAGCGTACCGTCACCTGCAGAGCTATTGATTGGACGAAAATACGGAGCATTACTTCCAACCAAATTCCCTATCTGGAATCCTCGTTACCAGGTTGTCCGAGAGCAAATGGTGAAAGACAAGAACAAAGTGTGCGAACACTACAACAAAACTGCAAGGGATCTACCTTGATTGCCACAAAATCGAGAGAGTGTACGTACAGGTTCACCCTCAATATAACCAGTGGACTCCAGCAACCGTTACCAAAACGCCAGTAACGTCTCAACCGAGATCGTAGAGTGTCTACTAACCACTAAGGGAGCCCAGTTAGTGTGGAATCGTCGCTTCATTCGTCGAGCACAAGAGATTACTCCCGTTCCTGCCGATAGTATGAAGCGTGGCGATAATAGTAGCAGTGAACGACCAAGACGTGTGATTACAAGACCTAAAAGACTTATAGAGACAATTTAATGACGTATATGAGCACGATCCTTCGCAGTAAAGCACTATTTGAGCAATAGTGAAAATCAGACCTGAAAAAAATTTCAGGCCTGTACGGGATTCGAACCACTGACCTCTGCGATACTAGTGCAGCGCTCTTACCAATTGAGCTAACAAGCCAACTGAGAGCAGGTCACCAAACTAATTCGACATAAACCCGTAGATGATAAATCAAACAACAACAAACATATGAAACATATGTGTGAACTGCGGTTATGAGACGTATATGAGCACGATCCTTCGCAGTAAAGCACTATTTGAGCAATAGTGAAAATCAGACCTGAAAAAAATTTCAGGCCTGTACGGGATTCGAACCACTGACCTCTGCGATACTAGTGCAGCGCTCTTACCAATTGAGCTAACAAGCCAACGGAGAGCAGGTCACCAAACTAATTCGACATAAACCCGTAGATGATAAATCAAACAACAACAAACATATGAAACATATGTGTGAACTGCGGTTATGAGACGTATATGAGCACGATCCTTCGCAGTAAAGCACTATTTGAGCAATAGTGAAAATCAGACCTGAAAAAAATTTCAGGCCTGTACGGGATTTTTTTCAGGTCTGATTTTCACTATTGCTCAAATAGTGCTTTACTGCGAAGGATCGTGCTCATATACGTCTCATAACCGCAGTTCACACATATGTTTCATATGTTTGTTGTTGTTTGATTTATCATCTACGGGTTTATGTCGAATTAATTTGGTGACCTGCTCTCAGTTGGCTTGTTAGCTCAATTGGTAAGAGCGCTGCACTAGTATCGCAGAGGTCAGTGGTTCGAATCCCGTACAGGCCTGAAATTTTTTTCAGGTCTGATTTTCACTATTGCTCAAATAGTGCTTTACTGCGAAGGATCGTGCTCATATACGTCTCATAACCGCAGTTCACACATATGTTTCACAATTTAATGAGTTTCAATGTTTTCAGTTAAGGCCTAAGTTTTTTTTTATTAGAGGGGAGATGTTACATGATCAGCAATTCACGCCGCCATTTACGTTTTATCAAAATAGAATTGTCGATAATTAGTGTACATTGTAGTGTGACCATAATATATGCAAAATGCTAGCAGGTATAAAAACACGTGAATTTTGGCTCTACATTTCTATTATTTGGATTAGTGTGTGCGCGAATAAAGAGCTTTGTTTTTACAGAACCGAGTAGTTAACACTTTCCACATTTGACTGTAAGAGACGAGTCACAAACGACAATATCAGAGAAGTGGTTACAGAGATCGCTCACAAAGAGAATATCATGAAACCGCAACATGCAGCAGATTGCTGGAAGGAAATAGTTTCTTCTTTGAAGATTTATCTCATGGATGTATCTTCCTTTTTGGTGTTGTATGATTCTATCATACCTACAAGTTCAAAGGTAATTTCACTTGTCACAGCTGCCCCAGTAACAGCTGCTGAATCAGAGACTTTGGGTCACTTGAAGAGGTTTGTTCGAGGTTTAGATGGAACAAAACGAGCCACTTTCGTGAGATACACCACAGCTTCTGATGCTTTGGTAACAGATATCATAACAATCTCATTTACAAATCAAGAGGGGTTACAGCGTCGGCCAGTTGCCCACACATGTAGTTTCACTATGGAAATGCCCAGTACTTATAGCAGCTTCTGTGAACTGCAACAAGAGTTCGTGGCAATATTGAACTCAGATGTGTGGGAGATAGATATCGTCTGAGTTGGTGGTAATGGAACCTTTACCATTGTTGTATCAATTTCGTATCTATTGAAGTTTACAATATCAACATTTTGAAGTTGTTGTTAGATTGAGCTGTATTATAAAATTAGCTTTTACACTGTTGATCTTTCTTTGCAGTCAAATCGCCTCAACTGTACTCCAAGAGCCGATTATTGAGTTCACTGTTTTCATAATCATTTCATTATTCGTTGTTAGCGAATTATTTGAACAAGTAATCCACATTATTCACATTTCAAGCTCTGAATGAATTATAATTTTATCAGAGCTCAAAATAACAATAAGGTATTCTTTATTTCGAGTTTTGGATTATTGATTTAAACAATTCATTGTTGATCCCAAATTATTTGAAGTTGAGTATCACCTGGCAAGTTCAGTTAACTTATGAGAAGCTACAGTGTAGTCGTTATAGTTTTGCTGATTGAAAAAATGTTAATCAAAGTAAATGTACATGTTAACCTATTGACGTCCTCACTGTTAACCCTGGAGCACGACTTTGAGCACGTACTTAAACAGGTTGAAAATACAAACGATACCAGAATGAGCGTAATCGAGTGCAGATTGGAGAAATAGCCAAGAAACCATGTAACTTTGATCTGAAAATCTGCACGAAAATCTTGTTTCATTACCCACCTACTGAGCATGTGGTTTGAAAATAATGAGTAGTTTCCTAAAAAATCTCTACACTAAAATGAAGCCTACTAAATTTCCAGCAAGTGAGGGGAAACTTCAGGCAAGGAAAGGGGAAAAAAAGGGCAGGAGAAAGAGAGAAAAGTAAAAGTCGTAAGTGGGCATTACTTTTTAACCCAAAATCTCGAATTTTTGCTTTCTGCACCTACCCGAGATTTTTAGGCCGCCATTTTGCATTTGGATCGAAAGGCCGTCCAGTGTACAAGCTGTGAATGGGTTTGTAGTAAGTTTGAGCTTTTAAAACCACAACGGTGACCCAAGATCTGCTCGACTAGCTTCAAAACACAGTTTTTCACAAAAGCTGCGGCTATTAATGGGTTAATAAAAATATGAAAGTTCAACTTACAGCATATTTTGCCTGGCCATCTTTAGCTCAAGATAAAAAAAGAACAGTGGCTGAGGCAAGGTGAGAGAAACTCCCTACTACATATCCTCCCCAAGAGCCCTACATGTAACTTAAAACCTGCAATTGACCTGAGCATTTCCCTCTTTGTTGACTTAATAAATGCCTTGCTCCAAGCAGCCAGATTTATAAGAGATGGGGACTTAATAGAGGATTTATTGTATATACTGAGTGATACAATTCAGTGACTACAAATCTCACTCAATGCATCTCTAATTGAAACATATAGTAATGTTGTATACCATCTTCGCACGAACTTGCCAGTTGGTTAATTCTATTCTGCAACTCAAGAAGTTGATTATCACTTAGGTTGAATCCTGTTTCTGGTACTTCTACCCTTGAACTGTCCATGCTCTTATCACCAACAGGACCATCCCAGTCTATTCCATACTTATCAATGTTCTGAACATCATCCTGTTGGGGAACTTGGCCATGATTTCTATTCATTCCTTGAACCCATAACTGCAAAGGACTTGTATTGTGCTCAGTCCGCAAAGGGTGCCTTATCCATCCTTCTTTCCAACATTTCAGTGATGCATTTGTCTTTTGAAGAAAAGCTAAGTGTAGACTCAAAATGTCTAAATCGTCATCAGGATCTAATGTTTGGCATTCCTCCAATCTAGTAAAGAGGTTGTAATAATAACAAAACACCCCATTGTATACATCAACCCACAATCGTTCAATCCTTTGATTGTGAATGCTTCTTCCTGTAATAGCAGAGCCTCTGTCTGGTCCATGAAGTGGATGAGTAAGCATGTACTTGACAGTGCAAACATTTTCTCCCCCCTTGTCAGTTCTTATTCGTGATGGTAGGCCCCACTCTTCTACAGCTTTAATAAAAAGCTGCAGTACCGTTTCAGATCTGTTGTTTGTGTTGCATGCCAGAAAAACAGGGAGGCGTGAGTATCTATCTACACATCCATGAACAACAAAACGCCACTTGATCAGTTTGTGATTGCCATCCAAGTGCCACAGACCTAACGGTCGGGTAACATTGTACGCATGACGATGCACACACCTATATTTCCGAGCTATCACTCCTATTGGGTCTATGCGATTAAGAGAATCTCTTACACGGTACCTTTGTACATATATTTTCCTTGAACGTAAGTATCCAACTAGTATTTTAGACCCACAATTTGATGCGTTTCTTTAAGAGCCCATGACTGTAAATATCGAGAATCGCTGGCCAAGCTGAAAAATCGAAAATTCTGATAATTTTCCTGGAAAACCCTTTTAGGGAGATATATTAGAAAAAAATATTTCAAAGTCTGAAAAATCAAATGTTTCCGAGAAAATGGGGAAAAACGAAAATTCGGGTTTTTACCTTATTAATTATGCAAAAAATGCAGTAAAATTGAGCAACTTTAGCGTGCTAGTACTGAAGGAGGATGTTTCGTAAGAAATCGGGGATGTTTTTACTTGAAAATATAATTCATTCGATTTTCATTTATGGCACTTTTAGGAGCTTTGGTTTAATTTTAAAAATTACAAGATTTTTTTAACAAAGTACTCTCAAACACTTGTTGCAAAAGCGAAAATTCGAGCAACTTCAAGGCTTCAAAACGCGTCTTGGTATGTGAGAAATCATGTCGAAATGCATGCTGGCACAAAGTTTGGTCCTTATACTAAAATAATATGAAACTAGTAGTAATCAAAGATTAATAAGTGCGTTAGAAGTTCAATGAATTTAGCTAAAATCATACAAAAACAGAGGAGGAAATTAGTTGAGAGATTAAATGAGAAAGACGAAGTATTTAAAGAGCAACATGAACAATAGCAACTTTAATAGTGAAACCCAAATATGTAACCAAAGATGTTTATCTACTTAGTTACAATGTAGTTTAGATACTGATTGTGGGAGACTAACTTTTGTAACAGTAACATGAATGATAGTAACTTGAATAGTTACAAGGGATTGGTTAGTTGCAAGGGAAAATGTAACAAAACATGTTAGTCTACTCAGTATCTTGAAAAACTGAAAATGATAGAGTAGATTTTATAACAACAACATGAGGCTATGATGAAGTTCAAAATGCTATGAAAATTAGATTTTTCCATGTCTAAACGTTTCGTGTCTGTGTGTCATAGCATTGTTTAACAATTTTTCTTAACTTAACAGTAACCTGGATGATACTAACTCGATTAGTCACAAGGTAAAATGCAGTAATTAGAACATGTCAATCTACTCATTTACAATGTAGTTCAGATACTAAATGAGTGAGACTAATTTTTGTAACGGTAACATGAATAATAGTAAATTGAATAGTTTCAAGAAAGTTATGAAGTTGGTAATGCTATGAAACTTTTTGCAATGTTTAAAAGTTCTGGTGTTTGCATGTCATACCATAGTTTAACAAAAAAATTTTAATAGTAACATGAATAGTAACTTGAATAGTTGCATGGGATTGGTTAGTTGCAAGAGAAAATGTAAAAAAACATGTCAATCTACTTAGTATCTTGAAAAACTGAAAGAGATAGACTAAATTTTATAACAACAACTGGAACATGAAGCTGTGATGAAGTTCAAAATGCTATGAAACTTAGATTTTTTTCCATGTCTAAATATTTCGTGTTTGTGTGTCAGCATTGTTTAACTATTTTTCTTATCTTAACAGTAACCAGGGCCGGGTTGTTCAAAGCGCGATTAAGCAAACCCAGGGTTAGCGTCAAATTTTATTCCAGTTAAATTAATAACCAAAAGAGATTTTCTTAAGGATTCTTGCTCTTTAGTTTTATTTTTCGATTTGACTTCATGTGCAGCTTATAATTAGCTTTTGAAATCTTTTTAAACAAAAGAGATTAAATCTTTGATTAAGCTTTAATCGTGGGTTAGCAGTAATCGTCTTTTGAACAACTGGGCCCTGGATGATACTAACTCGATTAGTCACAAGGTAAAATGCAATAATTAAAACATGAGAATCTACTCATTTACAATGTAGTTTAGATACTAAATGAGCGAGACTAATTTTTCTAACAGTAACATGAATAATAGTAAATGGAATAGTTTCAAGAAAGTTTAATATGAAATTCAAAAATGAAGTGCTATAAAAGTTTTTGTGATATCTAAAAGTTTTAGTGTTTGTATCTCATAGCATGAATTATTAGTAACTTAAATAGTTACTAGAGATTGGTTTGTTACAAAGGAAAATGCAACAAAACATGTTAAATGGCAATTTTTTCAATGTCCACAAGTTTTCGCGTTTGCGTGTCAAAGCATACTTTAACTGTGTCTAGGTTTAAGACAGCCTCTGTGATTTCCTCCTCTGTTGTTTCATTTGCAATTAAGTGACAAATTGAAAACAACTTTGACACTGCTTCTTGATAAACCTGTAGCTGAAGCTTCTGCAGTGGTTGTTTGGAGTTTTGGATATGGATCTTGAGTGTCCACTTTACACTGCAGCTGGTTGCCTTTTGTGTTACTTTGCAGTTATCGCAGACTGCAATTTTTCCCTTGATTGTAACTTTTTTTGAACATGAACAACAACAGTTGTATTTGGTGACACTGCTTATTCCTAGTATTTCTCCAATGGTTTCTGTTGTTGTTGAGATGTCATTGACTTCAGGTAATGTTTGTTTGAAGGGTTCAGCGTCCTTGATGGTGTATAAATTATCTTGTTTTGGTGTGTTCAAGTATCTTTGATTCTGAGATACTTTCATTCTCAAGTTGTTGAAGAAATAGGTGGACTGTGGTGTGACGCTGTCAACATGCTCACCCCAGAAAATAACTTTTATGTAACCAGATGGATCAACTATATAGCCTTCCTGTTTTTTGACAGGAGAATCTTGGATGACTATAGTTTTGGTCGCACTTAGATGTGATATCTTTCCTTTTATTGACACTAGCTGTTGTGGTGCTACTTTTGACAAGGATGCAATTGATGTGACATCATCTTGTGCTTTGTAAGGAAAATCAGCTGTTGTTGAAGTGATGGTTGTGTTCCTGTTTATTACTACATCACTTCGTCCATACTTATTGCTGATGTTAAAATTTGAAATTTTAACCGGTGATCTTTGTGTGGCCATTGCATCAAGAGTTTCCTTCTTTTCAGTTGCAAAGCATACACTGCCAATGAGATCTTTCTCTGTCTGAAGGTGGCAGTTAAAGTAGTTTGTTGGTCCAGATTTTTTTACTGGTGAGACATTATGCACAAAGCAAGTTATGTCTTGTTTTTCTGTAGGAGGAGGTAAAAAGATATTTAGATTAATGTAATAAATTTGGCATGGATGGGATTACTGCATAAGGTAGCTTGTGTTATTTGAAAAAAACATATGTGTAAATATTAGTCTCCTTGTTTCATGTACTGTAAATCCTCTATTAAGCCCACAGGGGGCTTATTGTTTTAAGGCGCATTGGGGGGGGGGGGGGGGGGGCTAAATAGAAAGGAAGGGCTTAATAGAAGGGGAAGTGTTAAAATTTAGCAAAACAGGAGCAGTTCACCACTCATTAATTACTGTAATTAAGATTATTTTTAGTACAAAACAGGGATATTTTGGCCAAAGTTTGCCATCAACATGCAAGAGGTGTGGGAAAAATAAATTGTATCATATAACTACATGAGAACATTAAAGGGTGACAAAAGTGATAGGAAACAGTGTACATCTAATACCTAGATGTTCAAAATAACATGTTTTATTAATGAGAGCATATAGAGCAGGTAAGGTTATAAAATGATTTTAAAACAAGAAGCATTAGTTTAATAGAAGAAAGGAACGTATAACCATAATATTTAAGTATGACCGGGAGATACATACCTGAAGCCATATTAGATCTCTGTCTTGTCTGTTGAAAAAAAAAAAAAAAATAAGGATGTATACAGATGTTTTAGGAGGGTGTTTAAAATACGTTTAAACCCTAGTTAATACAACACTCTGAAACATTACATGGAACTTTGCTTTAAATGTAGTTGGAAAGTGAACTATTTATAACCATAAAAAAAATCATTTATGTATGCATGTGTTGAAGGCCGTATAATCAATTTATTCTAATTAATCAATTTTGGGTGCTGTACTGTTGTGAGTGACTTTGTTCGCATCACTCAACTTGGGATCAATTTATATTTGCTAGATTATATAGCCTGCTTTCTTCTTCAAGTCTATATTTTAAATTAGTGGATTTCTTAAGACTCTTAAGTCTTTCAAAAGTCATTGGTTCAATAATACAAGATGAAAGTGTTTTCACTCTGCTTATAGCTACATATGAAATGCCTGCAGTAGTTTCAGTCTGACCAATGTCAATCCATGCTTTTGGCAGTGTTAACCCTTGGCTCTTGTGTATTGTGATTGCCCAAGCAAGTTTGAGAGGCAACTGTTGTCTCTCATGTAAACCATCTAGTGTCTGTGAGGTTATTGTTATTGGGCATATAGGCACACATCGTGGAATGCTATCACTGATAGATGGACCTCTATACTCATTAAATTTTACTATGACAGCGACAGGCAAGTCTGGTGGTTGCTGGTTGTTTGCATAAATGAAATCTTCAACCGTTCCAGTTGCACCGTTACAAAGTCCAACATCTATCCATAGGTTCATGGTAAGCATTACATGTGCACCTTTTGCAAGGAAAATGGTCGGTTGTAAACCTGACATGTCATCTGAACTTGCTTTCTTAGCTATATCACTAGAGTGACGTGCAGTGATGCAGGCTATTGGCTGATGAAGTTCTGATAACTTTTCAAAGTTATAATTAGCAACTTCTTCATTGCTGAAATAGAGCCTAGTGGCATCTTGAAACTCATTCACGTTCAATGCTATGGAAGGCTGTCTTGCCAAAAGAAGTTTCCAATCTTGCTCATTAGAATCTCCTGTGCGAAGGCGTATGAGTAAATCTCTAAACTGAGCTTGCTGTTGATTTAAGCCTTGAACCCTCTGGTTTACTGACAGTTTTACAACATTGCCAAACATGTGATAAGCTAAATAGCCTTGTTCACCTGTAGAACTGGAGGGTCTCGAATGATATAATGGCTTATCTGCCACTGGAGGCAATTGAGCTGGGTCACCAACTAATATCATGGATTTACCACCAAATACTTTGTCATTTTTGCCTGTTGCTTGTCGGCAGCGTCTATCAATCCAGCCAAACAATGTTTGTCCTAGCATAGAGTATTCATCAATTAGGATATAACTGATATCTTTCAGCTTGGTTTGTAATGTGACAAGCCCTTGTCCTGTTAATTCTTTGTTATGTCTTGGGCCAACAGGCAATTTTAATAGTGAATGGATTGTACATCCGTTTATGTTAAATGAAGCTTTGCCAGTTGTGGCAGTCACTGCACAAGAGTGTTGGAGCAGGTTTCGGATGGCATTAATGAGGTAACTTTTCCCTGTACCGGCAACTCCAAGTATAATAAGAAGCAATGGATCTTTAGGGCAGGCTTGTTCAGAATGTGCTTTCACCATATTGTAGGCATGTCTTTGCATGTCACTGAATGTATTAACATCAATATTTTGTTGTTGCAAACCAAAGGTAGAATCCAAAGTATCTTTCTTAGTTTTTACCCAGGATGGCATTTCCTGTATTAAGTGATTTGCATACTTAATCTTGTCATTTTGCCAGTCATAATCAGGCTGAGAGGTTTGTTGTGTTATATTATCTTGGTTAACAAAATACCCAGGTATGAGATCTGCTAAATCCATCCACTCTTCACGCTGTGGAAGCTCTTCTGAAGAGTGCTCTATATTTGGTTCCTCTTCTGTGTTATTCTGTACACTTTGTAGTTTTTCATACCAGTCAGGAACATGCTCTTCAGCATATGGTGTTTGTAGAAATTCCTTCCATTTTGTGATGTATATTTCATCAGTGCCTTCCTGACAATCCCAGGCATTGTCTTGTGTAGTATGCCAAGGTTTGTGCTTAAGTAACTGATATTTGCAATAAAGTCCAAAATTTGGACCTTTTGAATTGGAAGAAAATACTGGAAAAACTCTGGGAATCATGTTATGAGGCTGAACTGTTAGTTTGTTGTTGACAAGTTTGTATTTTGTTGCAAAATGAATGAAATTAAGAGCCATTATATCTGGGATGGTTTGAATATATTTTTCCCTTTTAGCGTAAGTATCAAGCAATGAGTCATTGGTTACAGTATCTCCATCATTTGTTATAGTTTTGATTCTACGTGAACCATTTAGACTAATAGGTACCACATTAAATGATGAGCTGACAAGTTTCAGTGACATGAGATGATGCATAGTCTCTTGTGCAGAGAAGTCACGTTGGCCAAGTGATTTCATTATCACTTTTTTTATCAATTTTGTAGGGTTGCTATTGTTGTTGCAATTACGGACAATAGAATTAAATGCAAGTTTCATTACAGGTGACTTTGGTTCACCTTTTGAAGCATATTTTGCAAGGTATTCAACACATGCATGATAATCAATGATTACTTGAATATCACAGTTTGCCCTCCAGCCTTGAAGCTGAAGTCGTTGGTGATTATTGAGTCTGCTATCATTCCTCTTTGTTATGATCTTTGCTTTGTATTGAGTGCTTCGATCTTTTGTATGAATGGGCTCAAACTCTAGTTTTGTATTAACACAAGGTTGAAATGGAAACTTAAATCTACATTTCAGTTCTGTTTCGTTTTGTTTCTTTCTAAGACAATAGTTTGTACTACAGCGAGTGTGCCTTTGTACAGTATTCAACAAATCAACATAATCTTGTTCAGAGTCTTGTAAACTTACAAGGTCCTTGTGACGCTTTTGACAAGGATGAATAGAGGGCTTCACCCATGTGCCATTATCTGGTGGATCTGGATTATATGTAGACAATAACCAATCTACATACTGACAAACTACCTGAGAAGCCTTTTTCCCATCCACTATCTGTTGATTGAGTTCTAGTATATTGACTTGCTCAGCTGTATTAGTGGACATTTCAGCCAAATAGCCTTTTAGAGCTGTTTCTGAGAGTTTACATAAACCTGGATCATTTTTCAGCTTTGCTACACCATGACAATGTATACTACCTCTAGCTTGATATTCAAATCTGTACCAGTGCCACTCAGCATCTAGTGAATTGTATAACCAGTATTTAATAAAACTTTCTAAACGCTGTGTAAAGAACCAGTCTGTAATATGAGGATTGTTAATGACATTCTGCCGTTTGTTCTCAGTTGAATTAATACTGACTGAGTTGCCAAAAATTGCATGAAGTTCAGGCCAATGCATATCAGCAGAGGAGAATGTGAAAAAGAATGTTGGAGCTCCAGCATGGGCTATTATTGCTTTTAAATCTTCTTTAGCTTTGTGCCAATAAGCATTAGAACCAGTAATGTTACTAAGATAGCGTGATATCTTAGATATAAACATACTTGTGTTATTGCTAGTTGCCATTTGCCGCAGCTCCTCAGCAGTCAAATGAGCTTCTCCTGGGTTTTGTTTTAGGAACATGCCTGTCTGTTGCAGAATACGTTTTCTTTGTATCATATTCAATGCCCAGTAACCAAATCTGGGGTGAGTAGCAAAGCGATATACCCATTTGTCATTCTTGTTTTCTCCAAACTTTAAAAGGTGCTTTACTCTTTCTCCGAGTGGTATATCTCGGCGTAATGATGGGTTAGTAGGATCACCCTTACCATCTGGAAATAATGTTGGGAAAGCCATTGTTGCTAAATAGGGAGTTACATACTCGTTTAATGGTTCACTGCCAACTGTTGGCCAGGGCAAGTGATTAGAATCATTAGACAATTGTTGGCGCACAGCTTCTATTTCTTGCTGCTGACACTCTGGAATAGGCAGAAAACTACTCATTTCAGTACCCTCATTATAAACAATGTCATCTTCATTTTGAGGACCTAAGTCAGGTTCACATGTGGCATCCAAATCTATATTCTCTGTTTCAACCGAGAGAAGACCATGTGGAACACCATGTTCTGGTAAAGAATTTAAAGAATTTTGATTGATGGTTATGTCCTTGTAGTGTGAGTTATTATTAACAAGCCATTGTAGTGCATCAGCTACATTTTGCCTTCGCACTGTCACATCTTTAAAACTGTTCTCTTTACCTTTCATCTTAACAACAATAACAGATAGATCTTTTGGGTATCTAGGCAGAGAATGTGCTAGTTCAGCTATATCCTGAGGCAAATTGATACAGTGGCCTGAATAGCCCCTTTGTCCACCAGGTTTTATGTAAACTCGCATAACAGGAAGTGCACGTGCAATAAGCATTTCTTCTACTTGGGTTAGCCCCTGCAGTTGTAAAGGTACTAATGATGGCACCATGTCATTTTCCTTAGAAAACTTTTTTGGTTGTTGTTTATCTCGTATGCACCTCTGACACTGGTAGTGATCAACCTTCCTTGGACTGGATTTCAATGGCCATGCTTCAAAACAGACAGTGCATTGGCAAACTGAATACTGATTGGACTTATGAAAATCGTTCATGTTATTTTGTGCATGTTTTTGTTCGTGAACTGGACCAGCACAGCTCTCTTTTTGTCCTGCAGAAATTGTTTGAGACCTTTTATAACTGGCTCTCCTATTTGCAAGTCTCTCTTTTCGCTTTTCAACATTTTCTTCAGACGTTCTTTTTCTATAAGAGTCTTTGTAACTTTTTAGTCTCTCTTTTTGCTTTTCAACAGTTTCTTCAGACACTCTTTTTCTATAAGTGTCTCTCTTAGTTTTAAGTCTCTCTTTTCGCTTTTCAGCAGTTTCTTCAGACATTGTTTTTCTATAAGTGCCTCTCTTATCTTCAAGTCTGCTTGCCCTTTCATTAGCTGTTTCTGTATATTTGACTCTTTTCATGTAATTTCTGTGCTTAAGAAGTCTACCATGTCTGTTTTCATTGGTTTCTGATAATTTTCTCTTTATGCATGTGAGTTTGTTTTTATATCTACTGTTTTTGTCAGTCAATGTTGAAACATAATGCAACTCGTTAATATATCCAATAAATATTGTCTTTCGTCCATCCTGATCAGCAACAGGAGTTAAGATTGTACTTTCAGGTGAATTTATATTAGACTGTGTGATATGAATGACACAGTTGTATGCATTGGCCACAGCTTGCATTATGATGTTATCACACCATGTGCCTTGTTTTGACATTTGTTGAATATAGTTATTCCAGTGATCATTAGAAATGCTTTCAATATACAATTCTGGGTAACTCTGTAAATGGCCAATTCCAGCCATACGAATTTCACGATGCAAGTCAGCAGTCCTATACAGTTGGTGTGAAACTGATTTAAAGAAACAATCTCCAAATCCACCTACATCATGTGGTATAAGTCCTATGAGACGAAGCCTTTCAGTTAAACAATCCCATGGTAAATCATGACTAACAGCATTCTCAGGAGACATACCTCCATTTAATTTTGAATTATCATTATGAGTTTGAGGAAAGCTTTTTCCACCAGAATTCATTAAATCTGCCACACGGATATGTGTTTGTCTACAGTTACATGTAGAATAGTTATCTGTTGTTGTAAATTTTCTTTTCTGTATGTTCATGTAAAAAACAAATTTACTATAATAATGATCATTGGTATACCAGAATTTCCAGGTGTTGTAATTTCTACATAAATTAGTGATAAAAGAACTGTCTGGAAGATGTTGTCTTACAAAAGACTTGATTCTATTCCTAGACTTCGTATTACTTAGTGCCTTTAGAATTATTTTAACAGGAACGTGAGATGGTTCCCTGTCCCTTTTCCTCTGACAATTCACTCTTTTCTTACGAACTTCAACATTTTCAGAAATAGTTACACTATGATTTTCAATTTTCTCAGAAGAATAACTTGTCAAAGCCTTATCATGATCTTGTGAACTACAATCACCACTTATCAGCCCGGTAACCATTTGACTTTTGTCACTTTTCATTTGGCGCAATGGCCATCGAGCAGAATGACTCGGTTTATTTGCTTTGTGACCACAACGGGTCATTTGGCGCAATGGCCACCGAGTACAATGACTCGGTTTGTTTGGTTTGTATTTGTGACCGCTATGGGTCAAAGCACAATGGCTTGGTAGATTTGCTTTGAGACAACTTTGTGTCAAAGCACAATGGCTTGGTAGATTTGCTTTGAGACAACTTTGTGTCAGAGTTATCGGTTGATTTGCTTTGTTGTTCGGCAAATTCGAGGACATCAATTCAAAGCAGGAGAGCAGCGAAGGTCTTCGGTTTGTTGTAGTTCGGACAACGCCGACATCGGGCTTTCTACATGCTCTTGGAGGAGTACTAAAAAGTTTCCTGGTAAGGCTTTGACAAGTTGAAGCGATGAACTTTTTAAGAAACATCGCATGAAGTTTGAGAAAAATAAATGAACTTACCGAACAATCCAAAGATATCCACGGAGGCGACACGGACGCACGAGCAGCTTGCACTCGCACGAGGTATAGTTGCGTGCGCACTCGCACGAGGTATAGTTGCTTGCGCATAAAAATAGTTGTGTGCGCATGTCCACCAGGTGAGCCCGCAATTTCTTTGGCCGGCTATTGGGCTTAAAATTCGTGCGCGCGCTTAATAATTATTCAAAATGGCGCAGATTTTGAACATCGCCCGTCCAAGTAACCAAAAATCTCGAATCTTCACGCCTGGCATGCACAGGTATCCCATCGACCACAGGATCCCCAAAGATTACGAAGCGTTCTCCTGACGTCGAACGCAATAAAAGATTTGGGTAATTCAGAAAAGTGCCGGAAAAATACAAGAGTTACGACGCAATGTGGCCAAGGTCATGAATTTGCATGATACAAATCAGTTCTAGAAATCGTAATTGAGAGCTACGAAGTAAACAAGATAGTCAAAGATGGTTAAAACAACTATTTGATATGGAAATGACATGAAATTATACAATAAAAAATCCATAGACATTGCAGAAGAGGGCTGTAAATTGATGTGTAGATACAAAATTTTCTGTCAATTTAAATTGCACAAGACTTTGTTATTGTTGACTCGCTATTTCAACAGCACTACCTACACCTAACTATAGATAAGGGCCGCTGTATATTTCACCATTTTTGTTGACTAGGTGTTTATTATCGACATTATTCTTAGTTGAATAGCTACGTTTTCTGCAACTGCGATAATACTTCTTTTGAAATATCTTGCATATCTTGAAAAATGTTGTGCGAGTAAACAAAGTCACGCAACACCGCAAGCTTCTGCTGTGTAGTTTTTCACCTAAGATAACAGCCCAACTATTTTTATGCTATTTATTCTTATCTTTTTAGGAAAAGGAGCCACATTTCTGTCACAAAAATTGATAAAAAGGACTTATGTCACGGTAACAATTAGACCGTGTTGCAGTCTGGGCGATAATTCTCTATGATGTAATCACGGTCTTTTTCTTAAAGGTAAACACGCGCGAGGTTTTTCACAGAGCATAAAAAGAAAACGATCTCATTCTGTAGCTCTGCTTCTCTTATTCGGGGGGGGTGGCTTGTGGGGCAGGTTCTGGGATTCGTGTAGTGACTAGTGTTAGACAGTCTCGGGGAACGCGAAACTGTTCCCCCAAGCAAAAGAAGATTAATGACATCAGTTTACTGAACAACTTCAGATTTTATCCTGGTGGAATGAGGGTGTGGCAGACATTTGATATTTCTTTTGAAATATCTTGCATATCTTGAAAAATGTTGTGCGAGTAAACAAAGTCACGCAACACCGCAAGCTTCTGCTGTGTAGTTTTTCACCTAAGATAACAGCCCAACTATTTTTATGCTATTTATTCTTATCTTTTTAGGAAAAGGAGCCACATTTCTGTCACAAAACTTGATAAAAAGGACTTATGTCACGGTAACAATTAGACCGTGTTGCAGTCTGGGCGATAATTCTCTATGATGCAATCACGGTCTTTTTCTTAAAGGTAAACACGCGCGAGGTTTTTCACAGAGCATAAAAAGAAAACGATCTCATTCTGTAGCTCTGCTTCTCTTATTCGGGGGGGGGGGGTGGCTTGTGGGGCAGGTTCTGGGATTCGTGTAGTGTTAGACAGTCTCGGGGAACGCGAAACTGTTCCCCCAAGCAAAAGAAGATTAATGACATCAGTTTACTGAACAACTTCAGATTTTATCCTGGTGGAATGAGGGTGTGGCAGACATTTGATAAAGGCCCCGGCAAATGCATCTCTTTGGAAGGAACAAATGGTAAACTTTACGTTAAATTCTCTTTCCATTTTCTAGCTATAATGTAGCATGATCTCTCTTTAGTTTTGAGACTGAAAAATTCAGCGAGGGAAAGCTTGATATCAAGGTCACTTGAAAACATCAAACCTGGCGCCAGTTTTTGTTATAAAATTATTTCAAGTTTTTCTTATTTCGAACGCTATACTGGAAAAAGAAACTTTTACTTCATTTAGGTAGCAGTGCACAAGCTGCACCTAACGCTATTTTCGCCGTGGGAAACGCATCAAATCTCTCTCTGGACAATTTTTAGGTGTGTTTGATCATGTCGTTAATCATCTTTCATGTTATTATTTTTCACAGAACGCCATTACCAAAATATTCCCTCGGCGAATTTAAAGAGATCGCCCCAAGGAGAAAACTTAAAGAGCCTACTAAGTGAAGCCTACTGGCCGTGAAGCGAAAGGCGATGTTCAAGTGTTTCCACGTCCAAAAGAGGGCGGCACGCGTAGTTTCCAAAGGCATTCTTCTCTGGAAAAGCATCTCGCGTTCGGAACTTGCACAAAGACGGTTGAAAGGGAGACATTTCTTGATAAAGTGAAGGTTAAATATGCCGCAAGGCTCAAGGAAGGTTCAAGTTCCGTACCAACTATTCCTCTACCTCCTGAAACCTGTCCTCGTACCACTGAAGGCTTCGCTTTCAAACAAGTTAAGAAAGCTTACCAGTTTAACGAAAAGCAACGAGAATATCTGACTGTTAGATTTACCATCAAACAAGAAAGTGGCAAAAAGGTCGACGGGGAAATGGTTGCAACAGAAATGAGAAGAGCAAAGGGATCGAAAGGGAAGCGCTTGTTCAGTGTTTCCGAGTTTTTGGCGACTCAACAATTAGCTTCATTTTTTCCAGAATGGCACCAAAATTGAAACAGCAGACAGCCCTCTGCGCACAAGCTGTAACTGAGGAAGATCTGGTTGCTATGGAATTTGTCAAATATGCTAAGGAGTCTATTTTTGAGCAGTTAAATTAAAATGTAACCTGGGGTTGATCAGAGAAAAAAGACATCTTAAATCGCTCTGCTCGAAGACCTTGTTAAATGCTGCTCATGCAGTGCAGTTTAACAGGCAAATGGCAAAAGGCTGCATCAAAAAAATTGAGTTTTATATGAACGTTGATATAAAATGGGGGCCATGGAGCATATTTTAGATCGGAGGAGCTATTTTAGTTCACGCGTAGTGTGAGCTCATTGACACCAACTTATCAATGAGGGTCCTGGGGCCTCCCCTCCGAGGAGAGCCTCCTCTTGTCTGTTTCTTAGTACGCCTTTCTTGGTTCAGAAAGACTGCTAGATAGGGAGGGTGTCCTGGGATATGCTCCCCCGCAATTTTTGAAATCTAGAGCTTCTGAAATCACCGGAACCGCGTTTCAGTCCTAGGAAAAATTTGTCAGCTTTTTTTTAATTACAAAGATTAAAATAAATAATAATGATAATAATAAATTGTTCTTGGTGGGGCCCACTCAACCCCATAGCTCCGTGGTCCCCGTCTTAAAGGCGCAAACCGGAAATGAAAAAGTCCCCTTCGAACTGCACTTGGCAGTCAGCCTGAGGTCAAACAGGATCAGGCCGGCGAGATGTTGTTCGATAAAGACTCATTAAAGAGTTTATACAAATAATTTAAAACGAGATATATAGGACTGGATGCTTTAGAATGGAGTTTTGACGAAATAAAGGATCGTGTCCGCTTTACTCGGCAACTTCACCTTTGATCCAACGTCACAATTGTCACGTAATTGAAACATTTTGCTTTTCCTCAAGACAGTAACGAGATAAAAAACAAAAACCTCATTGGCTTGAAAAAGAATTAAACGCTATTAAATACTGGTCATTATTCGTGTACATTTTATGCTGAAGCCGTCAAAAGAGCCCTTCCTACACCAGAACCGTTAGGCGGTACGATTTCTACAACTGATTTGCATCATGCAAATTCGTGACCTCTGGCCACAGTGTGTCGCAAAGCTTTATGTTTTGCCGGTACGTTTCTGAATTACCCAAATTTTTTATTACATATTATTTTAGTATAAGGACCAAACTTTGTGCCAGCATGTAGTTTGACATGATGCCACACATACCAAGACACGTTTTGAAGGTTTAAAGCTGGTCGATTTTTCGCTTTTTGCAACAAGCATTTGACGGCACAGTTAAAAAATCATGTAAATTTTAAAATCAACCAAAGCTCCTTAAAATGCCACACATAAAAGTCACATTAATTATACTTTGAAGTGAAAAACACTCCCGATTTCTTACGAAACAACCTCCTTTAGTACTAGCACGCTAAAGTTGCTCAATTTTACTGTATTTTTTGCATAATTAATTAGGTAAAAACCCGAATTTTCGTTTTTCCCCATTTCCTCGGACACATTTTACTTTTCAGACTTTGAAATATTTTTTTTGAATGTATCTCCCTAAAGGAGTTTTCCAGGCAAATTATCAGAATTTTCGATTTTTTTAGCCTGGCCAGCAATTCTCGATATTTACAGTCACGGCCTCTTAATTTCTTCTACTACTCTATCAAGTTCTTCATCTGTTAAAGAAGAAAATTTATCCTTTTTACAGATGTGGAACCCTGTCATACGTCGCTCGATAGTTCTCTTTGACACCCCAAACATGTTACTGATGTCTTCAACCTTAAAATTACATTCCAACAGAAACTCAAGTTGGTATTTGGGAATGTCATAACAGGACCGACCAATACCGCCATTGTATGCAACTGAAGTGCTTGCCACTTAATGAACACTGTTGGTGTTTTGCAATAAGATATCGTGTGCTTCAAAGAGACAACGATAAACAGTCTCTGAGACTCTTTCAACTGAATCCAGTGTCACCACATTCTTTAACAAGTCTTCCACCATCTCGATCACATACTTATTGTCCAAACCATTTGGTTGATTCTGAATCAAATCACTTGTAGTTATTAACTTATTTTGTAAAACTTCTCTGAAAGTCGGGGCATCACCACCATGTACATCCGCCATTTTATATTTTCAGTATCACGTAAGGCAACTGGTACCGATGGCGCGTTTTGAACTTTTTAGAACGGAGAAAACGCTTGTTTCAACTCAGCCTGAGGTAGATCAGAAGTAGTATTAGTTGCTCAAAGCTCTTGTGATGATTGTGGTGCTAGACTTATCAAATTGGTAGCAGCTTGGGAGAGCAAACGTGCAACATCCGCGATACCTCTACTGTCGGCCATATTGCAACGAAAAGGGCGTGAAAAGAACTCTGGGATATATTTATAATCCCGCAAGTTATGTTGGGATATAATTTCAAACAAGCCCCATGAAAAAAAGGCTGAATAATTTTCAAAATGGGCTGAATAATATTGTGTCAAGTATGGTTAATTCGTAAAAGTAGGTGGTTAATGAAAATAAGGCTGAATAATTTTTGAAATGGGCTAAATAATATTGTGACAAGTATGCTTAATTCGTAAAAGTAAGTGGTTAATGAAAAAGAGGCTGAATAATTTTAAGAATATAATTTTGGCGGTAATGGCACCTCATATTTCCCAGGTTGGCTAAAATTATAGCTATTATGAGGGAGAGTATTGACATTGAATTAACGAATAGAGTAGCTTTTACATATCTGACTACATGAACATTATACACAGCAATGTTGTCTCTGTGATGATGTCTGTGTGGCCCTTGATTGATTTTTAGCTTTGGCTTGCTCAAAAAATGAAATTGTGCCGAGGACAACATTAGATTTTGGGGTATGGTGCTGTGATTTCTAACAAAGAATCTTTAATGCGATAACTGATGGCGAAGGAGTTAATTACCGTATTTATCCATGTGTCAGTTAGCCCCCATTTTCAAGGTTGAAAATCAGATCTCATAATTTCTAGTAAAGAAAAATTCAGACCGACAGAAATTTCCCATATGGCTGATCTCTTATTTCCGAGAATGTATTGAAAACACGGTGAATTAAAAAAAAACTGCAGAGCAAAATGTAACCTGCATGTGCTGTGAAGTTTAGTAGCACTTGTTTACATCCCCACGAAGCACTTCGATTTACTGGAGAAGTCATTTACCATCTTTTGTAGATCGTTTTGAAAATGAAATATTCATGCATTTAAATAACCTTTTGAAAGGAGATTTAGTAGACTCAAGGAACACTGAAGAGCTTCGAGGGATCGCTTGATGAAAACACCACCATCGTGGAAACTACAGAATAACATAGTTGGTCCACGCACGTAGCAAACAAGACCGTGCGAGAAATCAGCATTTGCCAGGTCACTAAGTTACTGTAATCATTTGATGAAAATGAGAATTCAGCCCCGAAAACAGCAGCGAAGCTGTAAGGGAAATTTTCTGCTCTACAGATCAGAAGAAAACAATAGAAATCAACCCCACTACGTTTCTGTTTATTTAAGCCACATAAAATTTATTATTTCAAACTTTTTCGTCGATGAAGAACGCACTGAAAACTGACAAAACTTGAACACAATTAGAACTGGTTTTGTGAACCTGGTTTTCCTAATTTCCTAATAATTCAGGCAATTGTTATGCTAATTTCTTGGATTGCTTGGGTCAGGTCTTTATCTATGATCCGTGTATAAGACGAGGGTGATTTTTTGGGCTAATTTTTCCGTCATAAAGGGTCGAGTTATACACAGATAAATACGGTAATACTTCAGTGATAATGTAGAGCATGGCAATCAATGAAATGATCAGTGTCTAATCATGAACTAGCTCTTTGTCAGTGACAAGTTCGCAAAATTAATATTGGAGAAGGATACATTACTTCATACAACAGTTACTGTGAAACCATCATCCCGAAAAATATGGTGACTGCTACACTCAACCAGAATTCTTTGTGCAAGAAAATCCTGGAACCACTCATAAAAACAAGCAGTAAAGGTCTGAAAGACTTAAACCTTGCATATGTTGTTGTCTGTGAAATATTGCTTTCTACGTGTGCCTTAGCCTAAAAGTAATGGTTAAATATAGGTGCCATCTTTGTCTGTCGGTGGATTGAATCTATTGGGTGAACACTAGAAAAATAATATATTGATACAATTAAAATGAGGGTTTAGTATAGGTATGCTGTGGTTCAGTTTCATCCTTTTAATTCTTTTACTTTTAATAGAGGCCAAATTGATGGTGACACATCGTCTCATCATAACTTCCACTCTAGGAGCTAAATTTTATCTTTCTTTACACAAAATGCATTTCATTCATATCATTAACAAAACCAAAGGAAAATTATGCTTACACCAAGGACAAAAATTAATCACAACATATACCTTTTTATAACTAGTGCATAATTTGCCAAGAAAATGTTTACAATGGAGCTTACCACCTCATTGGCACTTTTGTTTACTTTGCTTTGCTGCTGGTTCTCATCCATGCCGGTATGTACGTATGAAATTAAGTAAGGGTGAAAAGATTGGTATTTTCTTTATGCCTCATGTGGGAGGGGAGTCAGGGGCATATTCACGCCGGCGATTCATCTACTGACTAGCCTGGTGTGAGGTTTATGTCGCGTAACGGAAACCTGACACGACGGCTTTGTGAGCAGAGAGTGTCTCCACTAATAAATGGATCACCAAAGGATCACAATGAAGGCCAACAAGACCAAGTTCTTGCTAACACATAGGAGCAATAATTGCTAATAATAGGCAATAGTCTGTACTGAATTAGGTATTCAATTGTGCATGAATTAGCATTTATTTCATTTCAATATTTCAAACACATAGTTGAAAAAGTCTGTAAACGGTGGGTTTTGCGTCGACTGAGAAGACGACGCAAATCACTCAAATTCGCCATTTAGAGCCACGGAAACGACAATACACAGCTAGTGAGGTAGGTTTACATTTATTTTGAGCTTTAACTCAGACATTTCATGATACAAGTTTACGATAATAAGACTCTTCAATATTCTCCCATACATTCCTTAATATTTCGAATAAACAACCAGGCACGTCGCTTGTCTGGGCTCCCTGTGGTCTTCCTAAGCTTTCCAACATATTGAAGAAAATTTCGCCAATAATTCGCACTTAAAAACGCAACCAGAATCTTAATCTTTCACCAATCCGAAGTGTCCCAAACGACACCAAGGATAGCTCATGAAACAAGGATATCCCGTGAAATTCTTAACCTTCGAGCGTAGAAATCTTAACGATCTTCTCACAATTTTGCGTTGCATCCCTGGGAAGTGACAAGCAAGAGACATGTTCACAACGCCTTTTGATAAGAAGAAATAAAACCGCATTCTATTGCTTATTAGTTGTGAGGACATAACTGCAACGGAAGACACAACTGCAACGCTACATTGGGTTAGTGGCACTTTCTAAGTCCTCGACGAGCGAAAGTACTCGACTTGCAGCTAAATACAGGAATTGCACTGACCTGTGATTGGAAGTTAAAAATAGCATTAGTCACGCAGTTGAGCTCAAGAGACTTGTAGATCACGTAGGCATTTGTGGTCGAAAGTTATGATAGCATTAAAAATCTTTCCGTTTTTCAAATCAAATAAACACAAACTTTTATATTATCGCTGGAAGAGAAATTTTCGGGTCAAATCTACTTCGGTAAAGGGGTAAATTTATGGCGTGGAATTGCCACCTACCGTTCGTTATTCATGGTCGAAAGTTCACCACTGAAACGGCAATAATATTTGTTTTCGCTTCAGTATCGAGCAGTTT
The DNA here is from genome assembly GCF_964205215.1 of Stylophora pistillata. NCBI lineage: Eukaryota > Metazoa > Cnidaria > Anthozoa > Scleractinia > Pocilloporidae > Stylophora > Stylophora pistillata. The sequence continues at coordinate 14,064,846 of NC_142531.1, forward strand.
TCGCTCGTTCATTGACTCGCTGTGTAATATGTTCTCTTTGCAAAAGTTTCGCTCTTGGTGCAATTCCTTTCTTTAACGCAAGTCTTAAATACAGGAATTATACTGGCCCGATTTGGTCAACTTTAAGCGGTGAAAAATGGAAACGCCGAACGCGATAATCTTTCTTCCTTCAGTCCAAAGCCTTTGATCTTCTCTAGCGAAGTTATTTTTCCCAGAGGTCCCGTTCTGAACGCGCTTTTGACCCGGTGCTTTTCCTACCTTTAACGCTTTCAACTATTAAATTCAGGAATTGCACTGGAAAGACTACTTAACTTTGGTGTCGATTACATGATTTAATTAATGAGATACCGCTGTTTAGAAACCTTGCACATTCCCTTTTTTCGAAATTTTCGCGGGAAAATCGTCCAACTATTAGTGCTTTCGAGCCCAAAGTTTTAAAGCTAAGTCTTGCTTCTCCAGTGTTCCCGCTCGCTCACATAATGGCAAACAGTCAAATTGAGGTAAGAATCATTTGTGAACAATTGTGAATTTTAATGAGGGTTAAAATTTACAGAATGAATATTCATGACACTGTAAGAAAAAGATTTTGTGCACGTGGGCAAATGACATTCACTAGAAAATTCCACATTCCATAAACAAAGGCAAATACAATTCAACATCCTGAAATAGGTCCCTGGCCTGTATGCATGCACCACAGGAAGAAAGAGAGGGAATTATTTCCAACCCCCCCCCCTCCCTTTAACACTCACACACAAGTGAAGGTGTAGTCTGATCGTCCGAGTGAGTGTAGTCCTGAGAAGGACTGTTGTCGGTGGTAGTGACTAACGTTTCGACAACCTGTGCGGAAGTCTTCATCAGAGTCAAGTGAATGATTGTTGTCAGTAGAATGTTCTTATTCCAGTTCGTGTGAAATGATCGGTTGGTTTTGCCGTGATGTTATTGGCTGTAAGACTCAAGTGACGTAAGTCGGTCGTGATTGGTCTGTTTCGATCTGTCGGTAAAGTTAGGTCGTTCTTTTTTGGTCGTTTGTGATGTTTATGTCGTGAATGAATCGTTTGTATGGAGCGGGTAGTTGTTGACATCTGTTTAGGGGAGTCTGTTCTAAGTTAGTAAACCAGCTTTCCAGAGTCAGTCGTTGAAAATAGTCAGTGCTATAGGTTAGGCATTGCGCAGAGTCCCAGTCAATGTTGTGGTTGGTAAGTCGATGGTGTTCAGCAATGTCTGACATCACCTTTCCTCGTCGCCCGTCTGTGTTCAGTCAGTCTTGTTGTGAGGTTTCTGCCAGTCTCACCGATGTAGGAGGCTTGGCAGTCGGAACAATTGATCTTATAAATCGTTCCCTGTCTGTTCCTCGGTTCGTCTTTGTCTTTAACGTTGGTTAGTAACTGACGTAGTGTTGTGATTGGTTTGTGGGCGACGCGGATATTGAAGGGTAGTAAGATGCGCGAGATGTTTTCAGACATGCCTTTTATGTACGGTATGGTTGCTGTAGTCGTAGGGGTTGCGGTGTCGTTTGTTTCGGTAGTGATAGTGGGTCGGTGAGTGAGTCACACACACAAACACAAATACACACACACTGTGAGCGTTACTATTGCGTTACGTGTGACGTCACTGTGCGTGCGCAGTCAAGTGTAGAAAAAAGCATGGTCGGTGCGAGCGGTGCTCGAGCATTATGTTAGCACTAAGTTATTTTGTAAGATTTCTGCTACCTTTAACTTTGTTCACCCAGATTCGGGATAGAGGTACGTAGTAGTTGTTGTTATCGTTTTCGTTGTTATTAGGCTCGTTGATTGTTTGTCGCCTCAAAATAGTTTGTAGTTTCATGTTGTTTATAATCGGTCAATGACTCCTATTTATTTTCATAATAAGGCAGTTAAGGTTAGTCGGTCATTGTATCCTTCGTTTCAGTTTTTGTGTATTGGATCATTAAAGTTACCATATTTATGTACTGGACGTAGTTTATTGATGACTCCGATTCAGTCTGAAAATCTATCGCCGTAACATACACACACACACACACATGCCCCACACATTAGTTCCAGATAATCACACACTCACAGTGAAATATTTTTTAATGTTGGCATGTTATCGAATAAGTTCTACTTTGGAGCCTGCATGGCATGACAATGTTACAGGTAATAAATCAGTGTAGCATTTGCATCGTGCCAATACCCTTTCTTCTGTGTGTACCCTTTGCCCACCACTCCCCACTCCCTCCAGAATCCAGTTTATAGGTTCAAACTTTCCTTGGAAAACAATTTTGCTTAAATTTAAAACGTACAACACCTAGAATCTCCACTAACCCTGTAAGATTGAAGGTATAACATGAAGCATTTAGGAAATTTCACTCAAAATAACAAAAGTAGGTAAGACTAAGACTGGAATGTCTTTAATTTAATTTTGTTATTAATTTAACACGTGGATGATATTCTCTCATTGTAATTTATTACAAGACTTCAAAGTTATCTATTTCATCTTGAGACCACAATTTAGATAACTTTCAAGTCTTGTAATAAATTACAATGAGAGAATATCATCCACATGTTAAATTAATAACAAAATTAAATTAAAGACATTCCAGTTTTAGTCTTACCTGCTTTTGTTATTTTGAGTGAATGTGCAAGGTTTCTTCTAAACAGCGGTATCTCATTAATTAAATCATGTAATCGGCACCAAAATTAAGAATTCTTTCCTGAATTTATTAGTTAAAGGCAGGAAAAGCACCGGGTCGAAAGCGCGTTCAGAACGGGAGCTGTGAGAAAAATAAGTTCGCTAGTGAAGATCAAAGGCTTTGGACTGAAGGAAGAAAGATTATCGCGTTCGGCGTTTTCACCACTTAAAGTTGATCAATCAGGCCAGTGCAATTCCTGTATTTAAGACTTGCGTTAAAGAAAGGAATTGCACCAAGAGCGAAACGTTTGCAAATAGAACAATTTACACGGCGAGTCAATCAGCGAACGAAAACTGCTCGATACTGAAGCGAAAACAAATATTATTGCTGTTTTAGTGAACTTTCGACCATGAATAACAAACGGTACGTGGCAAATCCACGCCATAAATTTACCCCTTTATCGAAGTAGATTTGACCGGAAAATTTCTCTTCCAGCGATAATATAAGTTTGTGTTTATATGATTTGAAAAACGGAAAGATTTTTAATGCTGCCTACGTGATCTACAAGTCTCGAGCTCAACAGCGTGACTAATGCTATTTTTAACTTCCAATCACAGGTCGGTGCGAGGGCTAAAAACCTTTGCGCGTGCGCCAGAAACCCGCGGTACATAACGCGGGCTCAAACGCACGCTTATGTAAACTCAATAAATTTTGAGATACAATGAATATATGAAGTTCATATATTTTGAACTGCGGTATTAGATACGTATGATGCACGATCCTCGCAGTAGATAGCGCTATTTATGCAATAGCGAAAATCAGACCTGAAAAAAAAAAAAAAAAAAAAAATCAGGCCTGTACGGAACTCGAACCACTGACCTACAGCGCTCTACACATTGAGCTAACAAGCCAACTGGGTGCAGGCCGTTAAGTTGATTCTTAATAAACCCGTGAAACTGATAAATGAGATACAATGAATATATGAAGTTCATATATTTTGAACTGCGGTATTAGATACGTATGATGCACGATCCCCGCAGTAGATAGCGCTATTTATGCAATAGCGAAAATCAGACCTGAAAAAAAATCAGGCCTGTACGGGACTCGAACCACTGACCTCTGCAATACTAGTGCAGCGCTCTACCAATTGAGCTAACAAGCCAACTAGGAGCAGGCCGTTAAGTTGATTCTTAATAAACCCGTGAAAGTGATAAATGAGATACAATGAATATATGAAGTTCATCTATTTTGAATTGCGGTATTAGATACGTATGATGCACGATCCTCGCAGTAGATAGCGCTATTTATGCAATAGCGAAAATCAGACCTGAAAAAAAAAAAAAAAAATCAGGCCTATACGGGACTCGAACCACTGACCTCTGCGATACTAGAGCAGCGCTCTACCAATTGAGCTAACAAGCTTCATATATTCATACATAAAGCTTTTTATATTCATTGTGTCTCATTAATCAATTTCACGGGTTTATTACGAATCAACTTAACGGCCTGCTCCCAGTTGGCTTGTAGAGCGCTGCACTAGTATCACAGAGGTCAGTGGTTCGAGTCCCGTATAGGCCTGATTTTTTTTTTTTTCAGGTCTGATTTTCGCTATTGCATAAATAGCGCTATCTACTGCGAGGATCGTGCATCATACGTATCTAATACCGCAGTTCAAAATAGATGAACTTCATATATTCATGGTATCTCATTTATCACTTTCACGGGTTTATTACGAATCAACTTAACGGCCTGCTCCCAGTTGGCTTGTTAGCTCAATTGGTAGAGCGCTGCACTAGTATCGCAGAGGTCAGTGGTTCGAGTCCCGTACAGGCCTGGTCTTTTTTTTTAGGTCTGATTTTCGCTATTGCATAAATAGGGCTCTCTACTGCGAGGATCGTGCATCATATGTATCAATAAATTTTGTGGGAAATGAACAGGTGTTACAAAAGTTGAAAAAATAAGGAAGCCGTGAAAAAGATAAGGTTTTAATTCTCCTTTTTCAAAAGAAGAAAAGAATTTAAAAAAATTGAGAGGGTGTACAAATTGTACAAAAATTGTTCTCGCGCCGAAAAACGGTCTTTTGTGCAAAGTTTAAATACGGTTGCGAACTGGCTCAATTTGCGGCAACGTTTACAGTGTCGTGTTGGCTTTTTCTGATCACTTTTTCGTCCGTTCATGCAAAATGTTGGTTCGTCGGTAAAGAAGCTTTTTACGGCACTTCTAAGCCCCTGCCACTTGGTTTGGAAAGAGCTGTGAACTTGACTGAAGAAACTCCAGTTTGTTTACTTTACATCATCGTAGAACGATCGAAAAGCAAGATACTCGCTGCTCATCGCCGTTTTCCGACCGACATTCTAATTAATTAAACTGAATTCCTGTAAGCCTTTTCGAAATTTTGGACATAAAGGGAAGAAAGAAAGCGAGATATCATTCAGGGAGCTCGTGGTGTGACCCCGGTGAAATAAAATTTTAACAAAGTACCGAAGGAGACTGAGGTATGGCGATAACAGGCGGATTTCGTTGTGAACTATGTTGACTCAAAATCATACATTTGGTTTTGTTTTGATTTAAATCAAGGAAAGTGGCTCTTTAGGATTGGAAAAATTACGAAAAAAGAAGCCATTTATTTTTTAACCAAAGTTAAATATCTATTATTACAAAACGAATTACTATTAATTTTACATAGGTAAACTTCCACCATTATATTGGAGAGAGGGAATTTTTCTCTCATTAATATCTTGCAATAGTTCCATTATTTACTGTATTGTCAAAATAGCTTAGTTAAGTTTTCATAACATTAAATTATTTTGGAATTTAACTTTTGTGTCTGTTATTATCACTATTCAAATTCAAGACAGATACCAGTAAAACAATTGTCAATCAAAACCAAATCAGACCAACCCATCCTTAACTCCCACCTCCCGTCTTATCAATAAAAATATTTTTTAACTCAAAAAAACTTTTTTTGGCTCCCTATACCTAACCTCTTCTATTCCTTTTACCACCTAGCTTTAATACTAACCAACATGTTACTCATCTCCCTCATTCCTTTTCCTCTGATTATGACTATCTCATCTTATTTCATTCTAACCTTCCATATTATTAATATTATAAATTTTTGTACTGCCTTGAAGTGGCTGCCTTGCAAATTGAATATGAAAATAATGAATAAACAAATTTGTCAAAGAAATCTTAAAAAAAAAAAAAACAAACAAGCAAAAAGGGCTTTCTAATTTTCTATAGACTAAAGATTCCTTTACAATGAAAATCTTTCATTTTCGTTTTTTTCTTTTCTTGTGAACCTTTTTGTCTTTTTATGATGTATTTCTTCATTTTCATTTTATTTCCAGTGTAATTGTATTAAGTTAAGAAAAATTTGACCCACTATCCACAGGTCAAAGGAATACCTTGTAGATATATAAGAAAATAAAGTAAAAGTGTGAAAGTGTGGACCTTCAATGCTAGTACCCAATGATCTACTGATAGTTTTTATTTTAATGCTGCCGTATGACTGACATAACTGCGTTGCAGTTTGTAGGTCCCTCGGTGCAAATTCTCTATTGAACAACTAACATTTTATTTTCATCGTTTCACACTTTCAACACTTGCCACCCTCACGCTTCTTTACCCCTTGTTAGCCCACTATTTTTGTGGAGATTTAGGAACCCTTTCCTTTGGGATTTCATTAACTTTTACACAACCAATCAATCAATCAAGTAGATTGTCTATATGTAAGGCATGGTTACCCAGATTGCCCAAGCCAGAGACTCATGTATGAAACGTAAGACAGCAACCCACCCATCCCACCCCAGGGGGAGGACATCCACCACAAAGTAATCTCGTGCATGGGAAATTAATGTCTCCTACCCCGAACCCTGCAGGAGACGGGGCCTACAGTTTATTCGTCGTTATCTGAGAAGACTAGAATGTCTATCCATTTCTTGATATTATGGAAAGGAAGCAAATTCTCCTCAGTTATTTTTAAGACCATGTCGGGAACTGGGGCACATATTACGTAATTATGTAACCCGTGACAACGGAAGCACGTGCTTATTATTGGGAGCCTGCCCACCCCTTTTAAGTTGTTAATTCGAATCTATTGAACAGAGAGTTAGATTGACCGTGATTGTGCGAAGACCTTGTGAATCTTGCGATTATTAAACACGTTAACATCAAATTTGTGACTTCTCTTGGATACTGTCTCCAGCGGCCAGAGGAGTCCAGCAAAACCATGAGTATTGGTCTGGCTAGGGCTCGAACCCTTGACCTCCCGCATAACACAATCCAGTGCTCTAACCATGTAATGCCACAAAGGTTGCTAGATAAATCTATTTCATTTTTTTTTTTACAAAAAGTCTTTCTTTCTTAAAAAAAGAAAAAAAAATTCAATATCCAACCACATCAACATGGTAATGTCACTTTCTGGTTCTTTCTGAGCACTATTTTACAGCTAACAGTTCTTGGCAGAACGAGAAGCAACTCATGTACACTTATTGCCCTTTTGTTTAGCAAATTGTTTTATTCATCCAATGTGGATATTTCTCCACTGAGTTAGGCGTGGATGTACCAGATAATTGTTCAAGGAATCTTACTAGGCAACAGGATCTATGATTCAATCACACAAACCTTCTCAAACCTTTGGTGTGCTACAACCTCTGCAAGGCCCTAAAGCACTGAACAATATCACCAACCATACCACTATTGGTGCTAAACCCCCTGTCAGCCTTAATCCTGAAGCAATTCCGGCTTCTGTTTTCATTTGAGTTCCAACACCATTGTACTTATTCCAACTTTCCCAGGAGTTTTTCTTTTTGATAGCACATCCATGAGAATGATGGGTTTCATGTGGCTTTTGCTGAGTGGCAGCATTCATAGGAGCTCCTCTCATACCATATAGAAATAACTAATTTCCAATACACTCTTAGGACTAACGAATGTTAAGTCCTGTGAGAGCGTTATGCATGGGGTAACACGATATTTTGCAGCGTTTTTGATTTGTTCATGTAACACCGAGTAGGATGGGTGTGCTTTCGCTTCGCCTTGATGAAAATATAAGTTCCACTTTTTCTTCGAGATTTACATTTATTACCAAAGCATGGTATCATTTACCTTCTATCAATTTGAATCTTAGCTTATCATCTAAAATGGAGGTAAATTATACTCAAAGAAATTAAGCTTGCAAAGTGTTTCCTTACCAAGTACTGAAAGTTGTTGGCTCTTGAGCAAACAAATAAACATTTCCCAAAAATAATACGTTCAACATGTCGACGAGTTCAGTTTACAGAAGTCATTTTCAAATGGCGTCCTTACATTCCAGTTTAAAAGGCAAAATATATCCACGAATACAAAGTCTAAAGTGCGCCAACATTTCGCTGATCAGACGATCGAACAGCTCGCCAACGACAACGTCAACATGCTAACGCCACACATGCGCAGACGTTTTTCATCCCTGTCGTATTTAGACTTGTTTCCATCATAGTTAGTAGAGGGGACTAACTTTGATAGAAAAGAATAATCTGATATCTTAGTTTCTTTAGTGGAGTATATTTGGGCCATGGCAAGTGATGCAGATGTTGCATATTATTTATCGGAAATTTTTGATGTACGTTTATTCAGCAAGTCTGGCTAGGCTACGTCTACCAATATTAAAATATCTTGTATTACATAACAGTTATCTCTCAAAAAGTTGTGGCTACCGCTAGTTTATTCTGGATTCTAAAAGATTTTGCGCGAGTCTGTTTCTCATCGGAAATCTTGAAGTCCAAGCTGCAAAAATATACTTTGTCACTAACTGCATCACTTTTGCCTATCATTTCTTTACTGACTGAACACTCTCTCAGGAAGCCTATTTAAAAGTTTTTGAAAGTCAAATTAGAGTAGTTCTATAGTGACCGGGAGACTTGACTTAAATAGAAGTGGAATGTTCAGCTTCCATTTTCAAAGCTTTATTTTATTGCAGGTCTCGCATTTCCAAGACTTGTTAGATTCTACAGCCCAGGGTGGTATGTTAACACACTTATGGTGCCACCAGTCATTGCAGTGGTGACATTGCACGTGGGCGTCACCAGTAGGAGGAGTAGGGGAGGGGATATGATTGCTCTGGCGCACGGCAGAAAATTCAGTGGTAAACAACACAATAGAGTGTTATGTCTCGGAACTAACAGTCTGATAGTTGCCCCTTGGAAATTTGATGTTCTTAAATCTGCCATATTTGTTTTAAGAAGATCAAATTTTTGCGGGGCAACTATCAGCTGATAGTTCCTCGACAGAAACACTCCATTGTTTAAATATCCTCCAACGAGACCATAGAAGAGGTAAAGAACAGAACTTTGACATACCAAACCCTCTATAGAATAAATTTCCAGTAGCACTTTGAGGAGTTCCACTCTGCTCTGAATTTTCTACTTAAGGAGATGTATTGATATATTAACACCAGTTCTTGTCTTTTTCAACTTGTTTACTCCTAGTATCACATAGTAAGTGTTTTAAATTATTTTTAAGTATTCCTTTTTGGATTTTAGTGTTCTTTGCACAAGTACAACTTACAACCAATGACGTATGAATTAGAACAAGAACAAATGACACTTGAATAAAGTATTCACATACTATTTACTTGTCAATTATTACTTATTGTTTTATTTCTGCTAAAAGGAAGATGGGTGTTGTTTATCACCCCCTCCTCCCCCCCCCAAAAATGGAAAAATTTGTGGGAAATTTTATCATGATTAATGATTACAGAGTAACCCATGCCTGCAGTTTCATTTCTTTTATCTTTTGTTTCCAAGCTTTTTTCCTGTCTTTTCCATTTGGACAGTCAAAACTTTTTTGCCCCAAAACAAAATACGGTATGCCATCAAATTTCAATTTTTGGTCTTGCCACATGACTTTGTGTGTTGTAGCTGATGGGTCTAACACAGAACTACAATTTTGTGTCTGCAAAGAGGTGATTTTGTCACTGGGTATTCTTATCACTCATAATGTGAATTCTACCCCAGTCTTGTAAAGTTCATATTAGAGAGTTTGTTGAAACATATACTATACAAGGTCTGTTAAGCCCACTGGGGCTTATGGAATTTCAGGCCTCATTGATGGGGGGTTTATATGAAGGGGAGTAATACAGAGGGGAGAAGCATGGAGGAGGGGAAGGGTGGGCGCTTAAATTGTAATCTAAAAACTAGCAATTCATCTTAAAATCGAACAACAACAAACATATGAAACATATGAGTGAACTGCGGTTATGAGACGTATATAAGAACGATCCTTCGCAGTAAAGCACTATTTGAGCAATAGTGGAAATCAGACCTGAAAAAAATTTCAGGCCTGTACGGGATTCGAACCACTGACCTCTGCGATACTAGTGCAGCGCTCTACCAATTGAGCTAACAAGCCAACTGGGAGCAGGCCATCAAATTAATTCGATATAAACCCGTAGATGATAAATCGAACAACAACAAACATATGAAACATATGAGTGAACTGCGGTTATGAGACGTATATAAGAACGATCCTTCGAAGTAAAGCACTATTTGAGCAATAGTGGAAATCAGACCTGAAAAAAATTTCAGGCCTGTACGGTTCGAATCCCGTACAGGCCTGAAATTTTTTTTTTTTTTTTTTTCAGGTCTGATTTCCACTATTGCTCAAATAGTGCTTTACTGCGAAGGATCGTTCTTATATACGTCTCATAACCGCAGTTCACTCATATGTTTCATATGTTTGTTGTTGTTCGATTTATCATCTACGGGTTTATATCGAATTAATTTGATGGCCTGCTCCCAGTTGGCTTGTTAGCTCAATTGGTAGAGCGCTGCACTAGTATCGCAGAGGTCAGTGGTTCGAATCCCGTACAGGCCTGAAATTTTTTTCAGGTCTGATTTCCACTATTGCTCAAATAGTGCTTTACTGCGAAGGATCGTTCTTATATACGTCATCTTAAAATATATCTTCTTTTGCTAATAGAAAATTTAAACATAACAGATTGATTGGTGATGTTGTGGCGAAGGTTATCCGAACAAAATAAAACTTGGACAACGAGCGAGAACAGCAAAGGTTTTAATTAGCGATCCGAAAACTACGCAATAACTCAACAAGATGGCGGGTCAGACGAGCACATGTTTTGGTCTCTAGACTGTGGGGGACTAAGTTCTATTTTGATAGAATCCGCTGGCTAACGGGCAGTTGGCAACATAGCCACCCCTGACTCGAGTCTATACATTACGTTCGGCCTCCTCAAGGAGGCAAAGCTTGGCGACTAGCCGTTTGAATGTCCCTTGTTTCGTCTGAACTTCGACAGTGCGAATGAGGCCATCATCTCCTGGGAATGTTTTGACGATTCGGCCAAGATTCCATCGACCACGGGGTAAATTGTCCTCAACCACTAGTACCAAGTCTCCCATTTGGGCATGATTTTGAGGTCTGGTTCTCCACTTCCTCCGCTCAGTAAGTGCGGGCACGTACTCGCGTAGCCATCTTCTCCAGAAATGGTCGGTTACCGTCTGTGCTTGTCTCCACCGCTTTTTGGAATTCAAATCTCTCTCATCAAAGACATCGGGAGGTACGTTTGGACTGTTCCTTCCGATAAGGAAATGGTTAGGAGTGATTGCTTCAAGGTCCTGAGGATCAACGCTGACGTGAGTTAGCGGTCGGCTGTTGAGCAGACTCTCAACTTCTGCCGTTAATGTGAGCAAGGTTTCATCATTCACCAGTTGCCCATTGAGGGTGATCTTTAGAGCTTTCTTTGCTGATTTAACGAGTCTCTCCCAGACTCCCCCGAAATGAGGAGCTGAAGGAGGGTTGAGGAACCACTGGATTCTGTCGCGTGACAGAGTATCTGAGATCTTGGCCTGGTCCATTCCATCAAGGCACTCCTTAAGTTCTCGTTCAGCTCCAACAAAATTGATCCCGTTGTCACTGTAGATGTTTCTCGGTTTTCCTCTTCTAGCCATCATTCTTCTCAGCGCCATGATAAAGCTGTCTGTCTCGAGTGAGTGTGCAATTTCTAAGTGTACTGCCCTTGTCACCAGGCAGGTGAACAGGCAACCATAGCGATTCACTGTTGATCTTCTCTCTTTGATTAACAACGGGCCAAAATAATCCCCACCAGTGTTGTAAAAGGGTGGGGTGAAAGCTTGAAGTCTGCTTTGGGGCAGGCTTGCCATGAGCGGTGGATCTGGTTTGGCGTTGTGTTTTCTGCAAACATGGCACGACTTGGCTATTTTTCTGAGAGCAGATCTCACCTTGGGGATCCAATACTGTTGCTGCAACTCAGCAAGGATGTGCTTTACACCAGAGTGACTCATTCTTTGATGCAGGTGTAACAAGATCAAGGGAACAATGTCGTTGTAATCTTTATTTAGACACGATCAATTCATCAGCCTATAAAAATACATATCACATACGCTAAGATATTTAAAATTAAAACTACATACTATAACACTAAAGCTGTTTTCCGTGAATGCCGTGCGTTAGACTTTAAAAATGTCATTGATCTTACGTTTAAATAACCCCAGAGACTCTGTGTTCCTTATATCGCGTGGTAAACTAGTGGAACATTAAGCTTATTTTCAGAGTCCCTGAGGTCATAAGCAGAGTCACGCCCCGTAAACTTTGAATATAGATACCTTGGAGCTAGCCCGTGCAGACATCTGAGAATGTCAACACACGGGCTGCTCTATTCTGCAATTTCTGCAGTTTGTCTCGTAGCGTTTTCCCACAGCTACCCCAAACAATGTCACAGTAATCAAAGTGAGGTTTTACTAAAGCTTGGTAGATGAGATGTAAGGTTATTACACCAAGCAATTTTGTAGCTGAAACCTGGCTCACTTGAGTATTGTTCATTCTAATTGTTGGTGAAGCTGTGAGAGTATTCAGTCTCTGCCTCGACCCTATTAGCATGAATTCGGTTTTAGTCATGTTCAACGTGAGTTTGTTCGCTTGTAGCCAGTTGAAGACGTTTTCTAGGTCTTCATTTAGACAAAACTGAACGTTCTCAAGATTGCTTCCCGCATATGTGAGGTGCGTGTCATCGGCATACATTCTCGGTTTACAATTTGATAAGCAATTTGGAAGATCGTTGATATATAATAAGAACAATAATGGACCGAGAATGGTCCCTTGAGGGAAGCCGCAAGTCAACGAGTAGCTACTGGATAGCGACCCGTTGACAGAGCATTTTTATGTTCGGTTTTCCAAATATGACTGAAACCATCTGAAAGATTTTCCATGTATACCATAATAGTTTAGTTTCGATAGAAGGATCTGATGATCAACAGTGTCAAAAGCTTTTTTCAAATCTAGAAAAATGACTCCATTGATTTTCTCGTTATCAATATTATATGCCCAAGAATCTGTCGCTTCCAACAAAGCTGTTACAGTTGAATGATTAGCACGAAACCCTGATTGGTTTTGACATAAAATATCGTGCTCTTCCAAATAGGCATATGACTGTTCATAAACTATCCTTTCAAACACCTTCGCCATTATTGGAATCACTGATATTGGGCGGTAATTGTTAGCATCACCGCGGTCACCTTGTTTATAAAGAGGGGTAATCCTTGCATATTTCCAGTCGTCTGGGAACGTCCCTTGGCTAATAGATTGATTGAAAATATCACATATCGGCACACAAATGAGATCAGCACATTCCCTGATAAGCCTAGCAAATATTTTGTCAAGGCCTGTTGCCTTTGACTTGTCTAGTTTATTTAAAAGTGAAAATACTTTAGTTGGATTGGTGGGTTGGAGCTTAAACCGTTTATCTGTTGCGGTAAGATATCTTTGATAGCTACCACTATCACAACTTATCTCACTGGCACGTTTTGGACCAACAATCACAAAAGATTTTGAATTTGGCTTATGGATTTCCAAGCAAAGATTTTCTAGTGTATCCATGTGTAGGTCATTTCGTACTGTAAAGTTGATTGAAGTTTTTACATAGAAGCATACCCCTCCGCCGCATTTTGTTAGTCTATCGCGGCGAACTATTTCGTATCCTGGAATATGAACTTCTTGATCTGGAATACTCTCGTTCAGTTTCGTTTCATTTATGGAAACAATATCGATATCATTGTTTGCTAATATGATTCTTAATTCGTCTATATGAGTAATTAATTGATTAATATTGAGTGATGCCATTTAAAACCCCGCAAAGGAGGCAATATTGAGACAGATTTTTCGGCCGTTTGGTTGTTTAATTGATCCCGCACGGCATTGACGGACAGCACATTATCTCATTCTAGGTGCGATTTAAAATTATTATAAAACTGCTCATTACCTTTAAAATTTAAGTGCAGTCCACCTTTGTCATGCTTCTTGGGAAGGATAGCAGGATGTTTGGCTTGATACGGAATTGCAGCGTGTTTCAGTCGGCCTCCGACGCGTAAGATACCCTTCTCATCTGTGTAAGGGTACAGGGATCTAAGGTCACTGCTGCAATGTACCTCCTTTCCTGCGGCTAACCGAGTCAGGTCATCTAAATAAGCTTGAGCTTGGGCCTTCTTAATCCAGAATTCTTCAGAACTCATGAGCTCTTCTACAGACAAGGGGCCCTTAGCTACTTTCATGTATTCATTCTTGTGACGACAGCGTGACACAAACCGAAATACCCAGGAGGTAACTCGCAATAAATGGGTCCACGAAGAGGTCTTCTTTGGATCCAGAAACTCGTGGTGGACTTCAGAAGTAAGACCAAGCCAGGCTTCACTTTTAACTTCAGGATCCTCGTCAGTTGGCGGTTGACAAAATGACTGGTTTCGCCAGCAGTCCTCACCTTGTGAGAGGAGGTTTGGACCGTCAATCCACTAGCTGCCTTGGATAAGGTCTTGAGCTGAAAGACCTCTTGAACAATCATCTGCGACATTGAGGCGTCCAGGGACATGTCGCCAGGTTTCAGGGTCAGACACTTCCTTTATTTCAGCAACTCGGTTGGAGACGAAGGTATGGAATCTGGTTCCTTGACTCTTGATGTAGGACAGGACTGTGGTGGAATCTGTCCAGTAAGTAATTTGGCTGGGTATCACATCTAGCTCTTTCTGGATGGTCTGACTCATTCTCACCGCCATTACAGCAGCTTGAAGTTCCAATCGAGGGGTCGTCAGGGGTTTAATCGGAGAGAGCCTTGTCTTTCCGAAGATGAAGGAGCAATGATAGGAATGATTCGATGTTTTAAGTCTCCAATAGGTAGCGGCACCAAAGGCAACTTCTGAGGCATCAGCAAAGACGTGGATTTGTGCACCGACATACTGGGTACTTGGTTGGTCGATAAGGTAACATCTAGGAACTGACAAGGTCGCGAGGAGAGGTAGTTCTGCCTTCCAGGCTTCCCAGGCATCTAGACGTGGGCCTGATATGGGTTTGTCCCAATCAAACCTGAGTCTCCACAGCTCTTGCAGAATCAACTTAACCCGGAGTACAAATGGTGCAACCAATCCAAGGGGATCGAAGATGGTTGATATCTGCTTTAGAATGCCTCGCTTGATTGGGGCTAACTGTTTAGGGACTGCTTTAATTTCGAGACTGTCCCGTTCCACATTCCACAGCATTCCCAAGGCTCTCTCAACTGTAAGGCTGTCCAGATCCAAACCAAATGGCTGTGAGCTCCCAGGGCTGCTGAGGATGTCTTTGGGAGTTAGCTGAGCTAATACATATCGGCTATTGCTCATGAACTTGGTCAATCGAAAGCCACCCCTTGACAAAAGCTCAATAAGCTGGAGGGCAAGCTGAGCTGTCTCGGCCTCAGAGGGCAAGGACTTCAAGAGGTCATCCATGTAGAAATTTCTTAGGACTGTACTGGTAGCTTCTTCACTGCTAGTGTTCTGGTTATCAATGGCGGTTCTCTTCAAACAATAATATGCAGAGGTTGGACTTGACTTTGCACCAAAGATCATGGCTTGCATTTGGTAGACGTCTGGGGGATGATCTCTATTCGGACCTCTCCAAAGGAATCTTAGTGATGGCTGGTCTTTCTTGATAACTCGTACCTGAAAGAAAATTGCTTCAATGTCCGCGATCATGGCAACAGCATGTAGTCGGAACCTCATGATAACACCTACGAGAGGGTTCAGCAGGTCGGGACCTGTCACCAATTGATCATTCAACGAGGTTCCCTTGTATGAGGCTGCAGCGTCAAACACTACGCGAACCTTTCCCGGCTTATTGGGATTTGTCACAGCATGATGCGGCAGGTACCAAGTATTCTTGGGTTCCTTGGCAGCAATCACGGTGGGAGATAACTTTTTGGCATAGCCCTTGGCAATGTAGGTCTCAACTGTGTGGTAGTAAGCTTTGGCTCTTTCACTGTCTTTATCCAAGCTTCGCTCCAGATTGATGTCTTTTTTCTGCTAGGGGACGATTGTTCGGGAGCATGACTTCTTTATCCTTCCACAGGAGACCAGTTTCATAGTGGCCAAGGTCAGATCGAAAGTTGGTAGCTTCTTCTAAATGCTTGAGGGCTCTTTCGTCCTCTGTAGATCTTGAAATGTCACAATTGAACTTGGTGCCAAATGACTCTATCTTCCACCAGTTTTCAACTTCTTCATTCAAGGTGGTATCTGAGGTAACACAGTGTCCAACAAAGCCTAAGCTTATTCTGGGGGAAGGAACACCTCCCGCTAAACCAGCAATCGTTCATCCAAAGTCAGTTCGCACAGCGTATGGTTGGCCCTTTGGACCACGTCTGTGTTCATGTTGAATCATGGCTTCTGTAACTTGTACTCCAATAAGTAGGCCTATCTGATCAGAAGACACAGCAGGGATGTCTAGATCTTCAAGGTGTTTCCAGGTTCCTCTAACGTTTTCCTTTACAAGTTTCTGTGGTGGGACATTTAATCTGGGGACTGTCCACACAGGATGGATGTGAACAGGCATGTTTACAGCTTGTTTCCCCGTCGGCGTCACAAGAAGATTCACTACTCAAGAGCACTGCGGAGTTCCATTGTTTTCAATGTTTCCCTGGCAAAGTAGTCGCTCTGGTCCCTCGAGATTCAGCTCGTCGGCAATGTCTTTTCTTATCAAGGTGTCTGAGCTGCCGTCATCCAGAATGGCAAACGTTTCGATCATGGCCACCCCGTTTTCACCTTGTATTTGGACCGGGACAACTTGGAAGTAAACCACTCTCGCTAGCTGCGAGGGAATTGGTGGTTGCCACATACGGCAGGACGTTGCCGGGGGACAGCGGGGGCTGAGCTTGTGGGTCTTGAATAAGCGGTGGCTGGGGTGTTGCACGTTCATAGTGTAGCAGACTGTGATGATGTCTCTTACAGTTGGAAACTTGGCAATGAGTTTTGTTCGAGCATTTATCAAGTTGATGTCCCTGCTTGAGACAATTGAAGCACACTTTGAAAGTCTTGGCCTGCTCATAGCGCTCAGGTACAGGCTTTCTTTTAAATTCGTTACATCCGTAAAGTGGGTTAGCTTGATTACAGCATAGGCAGGCTGGTGACTTCAGTTCTTTATACGTGGGTTCTTCTCCCTTTGGCTGTGAGTCGCTCTTGATGTACAGTGTAGAAGAATTCATGGGTGGATACTGTTTTGAGAATTTACGCCTGTTAGGTGACAGACATTTTGCTGGTTTCTCGTACACCAGGTGTTGTTTTGCTCTAACATGTTCTGAGAGCCATCGGACAAGGTGAAACAAGTTAGGCCTTCCCTGACTTTCATGTTTCTAAACTTCCATCGCCCACTTTGATTCCAAAAGCTCAGGGAGCTTTTGAACAGCAATGTTCAAATTTGTCTCACTCAAGAGATCGGCAATGAATCTCTGTCTGTGAAGGGTGACGACAGTTGACCTCAGTGCTTGTTACAGCTTCGTAAGACCAGTATGATCTTGAGGGCGTGGCGATGGCGTGTGCATAAGAGCAGTGATGGCTGTACGCACAATCTTTCCAGAGTCAGCGAATCTTGCTTTAAGCATTCTAAGAGCCAATATGTAGTCTACGCCATCTTCTCCAAGGAACTGGATTTCTGACTCTGCAGCACCAGTTAGAGTGTTCTGAATATACGCTAAACGCTGGCTGTCATTGAGAAAGGGCTGATCATGCACAATGCTTTTGAATCTTCCAATCCACGAAGGCCAGGCAAGCGGTGAGCCATCAAATTTTCCCAGGTCAAATTTGGGGAGTGAACGTTCCATGGCAGAAAAGCTACAGTGGTGATGTGCTGCTAGCTGAGGCTGAGAGATGACGCCATACTCGTCAAGTTGATCTATCCAAGTATCTGGAGGGGGTCCTGGGAAGTCAGGTATCAGACCCCATCTTGGGTGTGGCTGTAATGATGTTCCTGGTAAACTGGGTCTTGGTGACACAACTTTGTTGGGTACAGTCCAGCCTCTCCAAGGGGGGCTTGGGGTAGCTGGTGTGCTAATTTGATTTGGGTTAAATGGGAGCTTGTAACATGTTACAGGACTGGAAATTGAGTCGGTAACAGTTGTAACTGTACCAGGATGAGTAAGAGGAACTTTGGGTGTGGTACAACTTGTAACTGGCACAGTGGTTGGATTGCTTATACTGGTTGTATAATGTGCTTTATTTTCAACAGTGGTTATGGGTAGCTGCTTTACAGGACTTGTTCCAATTTCAATTAGCTGATGCGCAGGCGGTGGCAAGATCTGAACAACTGAGGTTTGAACTACTGGGCCATCGCTCTTGGAGTTCTCATGGCTAAGTAATTTGTCAACATTCTCTTTTGAAGATTTCAAGGGTTCTGGTACTGACATTTCTTCCACTTCTTTCACGAGTTTGACCTCCAACATAGCTCTTTCGGCATAATACATCTCAATATTGTCAAAGCAATCATAAACAGAGGCAAGGGCAGCCTCCATCCAATACTCTGGTTCATCGTCATCGGGATTAAGCTCAAACAAGGCTTGATTAATATTCTCTAATTGGGAAACAGCTTTCTCAAGGTTTAACTTCAATGAAGTGAGTGTTTCTTTGCTTAGGTGTTTGCTAATGTGAAGGTTAATCTGATTGACTAACCTCGTTACGTGTGCTTTCTTTCCACGTCGAGTTCCTCGGATTTTCCGGGTTTCTTCGTGAGCCGTATTATCCCTTGTTCCAGCCATGTTATCCCGAAAGTCCTCAGAGAGGGAGCGACTCAGGCTTGGCAAATAATCTCGGGGTTTTTGTTCTTCCAACTTCAAGCAAGTAATCCTCAGGAAACCAGTCGGGGCCTGGTTGTTTATCCCACAGCGAACAATTTGATTCGGCCATCTCGCTCGTTTAGGACAGTATTTCCGGTGAAATATCCGGCTCGAAGGACCAAAATAATGTGGCGAAGGTTATCCGAACAAAATAAATCTTGGACAAAGAGCGAGAACAGCAAAGGTTTTAATTAGCGATCCGAAAACTACGCAATAACACAACAAGATGGCGGGTCAGACGAGCACATGTTTTTGTCTCTAGACTGTGGGGGACTAAGTTCTATTTTGATAGAATCCGCTGGCTAACGGGCAGTTGGTAACAGATGTATTGTGCTGTTCCTTCCCCCAGTGCCTTTATAGAACTAGACCAACTGAGGATTTAGTTGATCCCCTTTTATGGTAAATAGATGAGAGAATAACACAGAGTTTGGCTTATTTGCACCGTCAGACTTACCGATACTCCCAAAGTTGTCATCCACCACCCAAGGAGTGAACGATGAGTTGGTACACAACTCACATTCTTTGACAATTTCGTCGATCTTGCAAGATTGGTAAACGTAGCCGGACTTGCTGGATAAACGTAAATCGAAAATTTCCGATAAATAAGATGCAACATCTGCATCGCTTGCCACTGCCCAAATATACTCCACTAAAGAAACTAAGATATCAGATTATTCTTTTCTGGTGAATTTGAAAAAGAACGCGAAACATTTTTTCAATACCGGAACCGGAAACCGATTTTGGAAGGGCACAAGGGCGGTTTGAGCTATGGAAACAAAGCAAATCCGTCGTGCAGCCACTCGTTTCCATAGCTGAAACCGCCCTTGAGGTTTTTAGTGACTTTGATTTCTTTTTTTTTATTACCGGCGAAAATAAACCTTAAGCGACAGAACTATGCTGGATGTGATGTTTACTAAGCCAGATGTTATCTCTTGACTCAAAAGACACAGGAAGTAGACTTAAAATTTGTCCACAGCATGCAGCAAGAACAGGGAACGTTCGGAGTCGTAAATCGTCGGTAGTTCGGCTCTAATTATAGTCCAGTGATTTGATTTCATTCCCAGGCACCTCACGTCCAAGGGCACTTTTAGATAAAACAAGTCTTTACCCGTATTTAGCGAGTATTTGTACCGTTGCACCAACACGTTCTCAGGCCTAAATTCACTATAATACTGAAATGTTATCTGACCATGAATTCGCTGATATCATGAATATTCCGGCAAGAAACATGTTAGGAGGAAGACTGGGTTCGGCATACTAGTAAATCGTGCGATTTACGCTTTGCGCGATTTAAGCTCCATTATTGTCTGTACTGCCTGTTTTTGCCTGGATATTGTTTTAATATTCTTATTATTATGGCCAGTATCAACGTAGGTGTGTTAATTATCGTATGGAGTTGTTTTACTTTGAAATATCCGAGAAAAATGTTATTTTTAATACCTTCTTTTACCTCCTAATATCTTAGTGGTGAGCACAAGCGACTAAATACAGGAACGGCTACGACCCATAATTGGATAATGAAAATAGTAAAAGTTAATAAGTTACATCTTAACTCCTTGCACGTGAGTATTGTTTAACCGTGTGTCTCCAAGCGGAACAGTGAAATAGCAATGCGGTTAGCACTCATCTCCATATTTCAGAATGACGTGACGTCATACACCCCGTTCCGATGCGACTTCCTTCGAACTTCGGAAAAAGTAAAGTAAAAATGGCGGACGGTTGTTAGCCTGCAGTGCCGGCGTATTTTGGGCGCACGAGTGCACATTTTCGTATTAGGCCGCCATCTTAGATTTGGTAACTGTGTAGGATTGAGGCGAGGAAATATTTGCCGAGGGAGTACGTGTTAAGTGGAAAAATGGGCAACGGGGGAGAGGGAGGGGAAGGGTATTTTCCTTCCCCTCCCTCTCCCCCGTTGCCCATTTTTCCACTTAACACCTACTCCCTCGGCAAATATTTCCTCGCCTCAATCCTACACAGTTACCAAATCTAAGATGGCGGCCTAATACGAAAATGTGCACTCGTGCGCCCAAAATACGCCGGGGTGATGCTATCCTTGGGTTTCACCCACGTGACCAATACCTTAGCAACGGTTACTATCCGCCATCTTGGTGTCCCTCGAGCGTAAACAAACCGTATCTAATGAAGAGTTCATGTGAGAAAGAAGGGATGGTTTTATGCGTTATTGTTGGCTGTTCGAGCAAAAGTGGAAAGCATAAAGACTAAGGATTTTTTCGTATAATAATTTAATAATTTTATTATTTCTATAGCGCAAAATTCATTATATATATGATCTAATGCGCTATACCTAAGGTCATCATAAATCAAGGGGAAGAACAGGAGGAACTAGAAGTTGTTGTATTGTTCGAGGCTTGCGGCTGTTGTAGATCCTCGATTTTTTGGTCGAGCTTTTCTTTGAGCTTCTTAGCCGATGAGAAATCGATGTCTTTAGCCCTCGCATACGGCACTTCATTGACCTATGTCGGCAAAATCCATGAGCATTTTACCTGAGTGCAAGTAAGCTTGGGGTGTCACGAAAACTCACACCCCGAAAACTCAGACTCCTCGAAAATTCAAGAGATAAACTCGACTTATGATCACTCCTGGTAATCCCTCGTGTATTTTGACCTTTTGGGTCTTCATCCAACTGAAGCAGCAAAAGCAAGGCCGCAAGTTGCACGTTTCGCAAAATCGTCCAATGGTTGAGTATTAAAACATTTTAGAGTGACACAAGACTTCATTTAGCTTAGATTTGCTCCATTTTTCCCGTTAATTTTGAACTTTTCATTCACAGTTAACGGGATCAAATGCGCTCGCTCCAACACCAAAGTATTAAAATGTGGCGTGATTTTGACGAGCCGAAAGGGACGTTTGTTTACCTTTTTGTACTTCGTCGCACAGATCCTTGTTGTCGCTCTGTTAAAATTCTTAAATATTTCGCGATAATAATGGATACAAACAGAGACTCGGCCCACCAGTCCCAAAACGAAGACAATTTTGCGACCCTTGGGCTAGAGTTCTTAAATGAGGCAGAAAGAGAAAAACAACGCGAAAGAAGACTCGGCATCAGCGCCGTCACGATTCGCCTCACTGAAGAATCACTCTTGATATTGTTGTTTGTCTTTCGCGTCGGATTTGTTGCATTATTCCACCGGTTATATTATAAAAAAATTGGTTCATGCTTTATGCACTATCGAATTATGCACTATCGAATTATGGAGCACTTCGGAAGCTTGGAGAACACCTCGAGGGACCTGAGTTTTCGGTGTCTGAGTTTTCGTGACACCCAGCGACCTTGCCATGAATTCTAGTAGTTGCCTCTAACATAAATAAAACACTCGCGATATGTGAACATGACTCAGCCAGTCCAGCTTTGCATCCCAAGCAATGGACTGACAAAGTAGTCCCATCGTTTTCGGAAATGACCCAAATGTTCACTAAAGGATCATTCATATGCTGTGAATGCCAAACTCGTGCTCTCACGGCATACTTGCCGGCGATTACTTTGCCTACAACTGAGGTTACAAATACCAACACCATTTGATTAAACGCCTCTAGACTCTTGAACCTGCTTCTTGGTGTAGAAGCTGGTCTCAAGAACGAGGTAACTCAGCAAGTCCGACGCTTCCACAGGAGGCAAGCATTTTGGACTGAACTTCTCGGCTGGTATGCTTGCAGGGTCAACCCCAATGACCGAGATCTTTTGCAAACATCTTTCCTTCCAACTCTCTAAGCTTTGGGCATACTCAGAGAGCACTGGGATACCTTAAGATGAATGCCAGATACTTTTATCGCTTTTTTCTTCCTGGATATTCATGTAGTTGGTGAAATAATACGGCGATAAGAGAGAGGGCTTCACTATAGAAATCGACTAATTATTCATAAATTTGACACCCGAGGGACACCAACATGGCGGACACTAACTTCAGCAAAGCTTGTGACGTCACCTGAAACCCAACCATATCGAAGGCGCTCGTCGAGGGTCGAACACACAAATTTATAGTACAGCGGTTAAATATAAAATATGTCATGTAAGCTGTACCACTTATTCCCAACGAAAAGTTCAAACCCGAAATGTGTAAGATCGCACTGAACAAAGTGTAAAGATATAAAAAACTGATACAAATGTTTTCAGTGTGTTTGAGCTAATTTACAAGGTTGTCAATGCGCTAATAAACCTAACAGTAACGTTTGAATTTTAGACGGTAGCTTCATCTCTTAAAAAGTAAAGTTTGAGAGAGATTCTCCTTGGAGCGTTAAGTCAATTTTTTTAGTAATGTAATACGAAAAACTTGTCAACACTGAAACATCAAATGATTCGTAAAATAACGAACAAGATTTTCAGGAGTTGTACACAGCCTAGCCTAGTCTTTAGTCAGTCCCACACTAGGAAGAATCTTCTACAATATCAATTACGTCACTAATCTGCAACGATTTTGTAAAATTAACTAAAATCTAGAATTAGGGTTCTAGATTTGCCATTCACCTTTCTCTTTTCTGTATAGTTTTAGATATGCTGTTACTTATCAGATTATTAGACTTTGAATCTGTTCAGATTTGACTCCGTTATTTATAGTTTTCCAGACGCTTTGACAAAAAAAAAAAAGGAGTAGGTGTGAGCCGAAAGGGAGTTATTTTGGATCGTTCTTTACGCTGTTAATATTTTGTATTGTAGAGGATTTTATTGAAATTATTGCTAAATAAAATTACTCGAAAACCTCTTGTGATTTAACTCCTTTGAGTGCAATGCCTTCTTTACAAAGCATGTGGAACTTAAAAGGAGAAACCTCTCGAGCATATCCTCCAACTCGTCTCTTTTCCCATAGAAATAACCTAAAAAGTACTGGTTTTTAACAGAACAATTTTCAAGGTTTTCCTCAAGGAACTCAATCTCCGATTTGTTTAAAGACGATTGAATAGTCGCCGCCATGATTACGCATTTTAGTGTCTCACTGAAAGACTGTTTTCAGTTTTAAATGTCATCCTTTCGCGGGCTTTCGCAAATATTCGCGGGTTTCATAATTTCCCCGCTGACCAAACCTACCGTTTACTCTTACCCTCGACGAGCGCCTTCGATATAGCATCACCCAAATACGCCGGCACTGCAGGCTAGACGGTTGTGGAAAATCAGAGAGATCGCTTTATAACTAGTAGCTATTACTAGTATTGCGTCGGTAATTATTTTAATGACGGTAAGTGATTTATTTTCTACATCTTTCCTTTCTACGGAATTCGGTGACTCACGTTTTTAAGTGAGAGAAATGCAGTCGTCTAAACGTCGTTCTGTGTATTTAACAACAAATTAAGGTACCAGACTGATTCAAATTTTAAAATGAACTGAACACAGCTATCCAAAATTTAGTTTTGAATTGCCATGTTGCATTGGCATAAAAGTCAATGAATAGTTTGTGTTTTTGGAGAAAAATTAAATTGTTAAGTATTTTTCCAACTAACAATCAACTAAGAATATAATTCATATTAAAACACCATAGAAGATCTTGTTTCAGGTACAGTGTCAACAATGTACACGAAAGGCATGGAATCACACAAACAGAATTAGTATTAGAATTGATCAGAAGTCTCATCATATGAAACTAAACCTAAAAAATTGCCTTCACCTTCATTTTCTGACAATTTTATGCGTGCTTCAACAACACCTAAATTCTGACATCTTATAACAAAGAAGCTAAGTGTACTAATTTTTACTCATTCCTTAAAAAAGGTAGTTTGTTAAAATGTCACACATGTTTCCCCATCGGTTTACTTTTTTAAAACATCAGTTCTTAATCTGATGATCAGACTACACCTTCGCTTAATCTTTTTTGTAATTTAAAGCCCATTGGGGCTCAATAAAGTATTTCTGAGTGTATGCATATAACAACCAAGAACCGCAATTGTGTAGTTTGCAATAAACATCTCAGATTCTCAAAGAAAATAAGGTTTTTTTACATCATTTTTGATAACACTTTTTGCATCACCAAAAGTAATAAATAATAAGTGTTGATTACATTGTCAGTTTTCCTTTGTTATAATTATTTTACTTTTTTTCAATAGTTTTAACTGTACCCTGGCTTCTGGCAACCATGTTTTCTCAAACCAGTTGAGGATTTGACATCCACAACTCACTAGATTTGGAGGACTTGAGATTTGTGTGATGGATGTCTTCTGTTCGAGACCTCGCCACATTACGAAGCAAGGAGAGAACCTCCCTTTGATGGTTTAAGCCATTATCTGCTTTACGGAGCCATCTTTCTCAACATTGCTCACGATGGAAATCACAGATCTAAGTTGTTGTATCTAGAGATAAAATAAAAAATTGAGCTTTGTTGTTCGAGATTTTCTTATTACAGCTTTGATGGCAGACCGACACCACAGCTTTTTTGAAGTACAGAGGGAAGGGGGTCAAAATCATTCTTGCATTGTGCATGTGCATAATTCTATGTTTTAAAAATTTATTGCATAAACATTGTACAAACCTTCAAACGTAGACTCAGTGTCTGTCATAAAGCACTTGGGTTTCCGCTTGGAAGTCCAGGCACAGAATATTTTCAGTGCTCCCTCTATTGCAGCTGTTGTTTCTTTTGGGCTATAAAAGCCCCAACCACTGTATAGTTAACAATGGTTTTAACAACAAGGAAGAACAACGGAAGCTCATATCTCATGGTCTTGTATGTAGCATCCAGAAGCATGATTTCATTTCCATATCTGCTCATCAAATGCCTCTGCCAACCGGTTTGATGCAAAAATAGGAGGTTTTGAGTGATATGAGCTTTAACACTGCTATCTTTGCCAGGCAAAGCTTCCAGAGGGGATAGGGAGTAAGGTCTAAAGAAAAAGAGATACTCAGGATTCTCTTGTTTCCACCCCTTAATTTTCTCAAGATTTTCCTGGTCAGCCTTGGATAGCATCTGTTTAACAGATACAATGAATATATGAAGTTCATATACAGTTTCCTTATACATGTGGTTCCTGATATCCACATCCTTGGGATGATAGCGTCTGTTTGTGACTGGTGGGGGATTCTGACCAGCAAAAAGATCATTCCTGACATAGTGTCGCAAGTGCCTTTTCATTTCTTCAAATGTTTTGACCCTTCACCAGCAAGGGCGTGGATTTTTTGAACCAGGCTCTTGTCAATAGGTTGTAACGTGCCACCAATCCATAGAAATAATATGTTATCATCATTATCATTATTGTTATCAGCGTCATCATCATTATCATTATTATTACTTACTATTATTATTAAAAATAAAATGGTAATTATTTTTCAAATTGGTCAATGAAGTGAAAATTTGGCTAATTTACAACATTTTTCTCACTGTCTGCAGTTTGACTACTTGTGAAAAAAAATCTTCATGTTGACATCCTTTCATGTATTCGGTTTTTATTTTAAAAGCACATGGAATAGATAATGCGCACACGTGCGCATGCTTACGAGAACCAACCGCATACACTACAACACCTCCCCTGTAAGCCAGTCTCTTGTCCCCTAAGGTCCTTAAGAATTTAAAAGTTTCCAAAAGTTCAACGCAACATGCTATCAGTAAAAATCCAGTCTAAAACTCCCCCCCCCAAAAAAGGGCAGTTCAATGTTCACAGATCTATCCGAACTGGGGATTGCCGCACTCTCGAAGGGTATCGTTTCACAGGAACATGTTAAATCTGGCTCGGTGAGCGGCTAGCGAACGATTCAGCCACTGGAATGCATTTGGGTGACAGGCAGTCTGTCTCCCTCGAGACAACTTCTGTCTGTTCAGGTAGTTCAGCCACTGGGTGATCAGTGGTCGTGGCTGGGAGTGGAAAAGGCAAGGGGTATGAAACTGGCGGGTGTCTGTCTGTAACAGGAACATTGGAGTCTCGGAGTTGATCCGTGTGTCGACGCCAAACTAGGTTAGGCCCAATCTCCACTTCATAAGACAGGGGTCCCAATCGTGCACGGACAACCCGGGTACCCACTTTGACTTTCCAGCGTAATTTCGTCCTAACACCCTCTGACCAATGGCAAAATGCCTTGTTACAGAACCACTCTTGGCAACAGACTGGTCTATCTGACGGTTGTTTACCTGGATGAAGAGATCTGGTTTTAACAAGTCCAGTCGAGTGCGTAATCTTCTTCCCAAAAACAACTGGGACGGTGACTCTCCGGTGGTTGAGTGGGGGGTGATTCTATAAGTTAGCAAAAATCTCGCCAACTTAATGTTCAAAGATGTCACTTCAGTTTCACTTCTTCATGGCATTCTTGAAACTCTGGACAGCACATTCTGCTAGGCCGTTGGTGGCAGGTTGATAAGATGCTGAGGTGATGTGTTTGATGCCGTTTCTCTTAAGGAATTGCTGGAACTCTTCTGATGTGAACTGAGGCCCATTATCACTCACTAACTGGGCTGGTACGCCATATCTTGCAAACAACTTCTGAAGGGTTTCAATGGTTTTCGCTGAAGTTGTAGTGTTCATTTTCTCTATCTCTAGCCAACGTGAATGTGCATCCACTACTACTAAAAACATGCTGTTAAGGAAGGGACCTGCAAAATCGATATGAATTCGTTTCCAGGGCAACGAAGGCCATTCCCATGGGTGCACTGGCACTGTACTGGGCTCCCTCTGTACTAGTTGGCAACCTGGGCAGGACTTAGCAGACAGTTCAATTTCTTTATCGATTCCAGGCCATCAGGTGTAGCTTCGGGCCAGGGCCTTCATCTTCACGACTCCCATATGTCCCTGATGAAGTTCCTTGAGAACTTGAGGGCGTAGTTTTGGGGGTATTATTACTCTTATTCCCCACATCAAACAGCCTGATTGTAACGTGATCTCATCTTTGTGAACAAAATAGGGGTTGAGTACAGGGTCATGGTTGTTTGGCCATCCCTTCCTGGTCATTGCATGCACTTGGGCCAAGACAGGATCTCTTTGTGTCTCTCGTCTAACGTTGTCCACTGTGACTGGCAAAGGCTAAAACTGCATCAAATTAAATACACCCACTGGGTCAACCACTTCTTCATCTTTGGCTTCCGTTACCAGTGGTAGGCGGGAAAGACCATTTGCATTGCTGTGAACCTTAGTGTTCTTGTATTGAATGGAGTAGTCATAGCCTGCCAGGAACAAGGCATAACGTTGAAGACGTGCTGCGGTGACCACGGGGATGCTCTTCCGCGGATGAAAGATTGAAGTTAATGGCTGATGATCTGTGTATAGAGTGAAAGGACGGCCAAACAGATACATGTGAAACTTCTTGACACCCCAGATTATTGACAAAGCTTCCTTGTCAATCTGCGCATACTTTTGCTCAGTTTCTGTCAGTGTCCTTGAAGCAAAAGCTATAGGTCGCTCGGTACCATCGTTAATTACGTGAGAAAGCACTGCTCCAATGCCTACGGGGGATGCATCACAAGCAAGTCTAAGTGGCAGACTGGGATCATAATGTGTTAGAACTTGCTATGAAGTGATCATTTCTTTCACCTTGTGGAATGCTGCCTCGCATTGCTCTGTCCACTTCCATTGATGGTCCTTTCCCAAGAGTTGAGTCAAGGGGTGGACGGTTGTCGACAGGTTAGGTAAGAAGCTATGGTAGTAGTTGATTAGCCCGAAAATAATTTTACTTCAGCTACGTCGTTTGGGCGTGGTGCTTCCAAAACCGCTTCCACTTTTGCTGTAGACTTGTGAAGGCCATCCTTATCAATATCATGTCCACAATAAGTTATCTTCTCCTTGAAAAACTCACATTTGGCTTTGTTAGCTCTCAAACCATGAAACTGTAGCCGTCGTAGGACTTCTTCTAAGTTAGCCAGGTGTTCTTCATCACTCTTTCCAGTGATAATCATGTCATCAAGTATACAGCTTGTGCCAGATGTCCCTTCCAGCACTTGATCAATGGTGCGTTGCCAGATAGCAGGTGCTGAAGTGATGCCGAACACTAGTCTATTGTACTGGAACAACCCCATGTGTGTGTTGATGGTGAGGTATTTTCTGGAATGTTCTTCCATCTCTAGTTGGTGGTATGCCTGGCGAAGATCAATCTTTGAGAATTTCTGTCCACCAACAAGCTTTGCTAAAATATCTTCGATGCGGGTTAAGGGATATTGTTCAGCCTGTAGCTTTGGGTTTACCGTGCCCTTGTAATCACCACAAAGCCTGACTGATCCATCTTTCTTTGGGACGGGTACAATGGGTGTTGCCCACTCGCTCCACTCAACTTTCGTGAGAATTCCTTCATTCTGAAGTCTTCTTAGCTCTTCTTCAACTTTAGGCCTTAAGGCGTAGGGCACAGCACGAGCTTTGCAGAAATGGGCTTGGTTATCTTCTTTAAGGGTTAGCTTTGCTTTAGCTGATTTGAACGTTCCAAGTTTGTCTTCAAAAACATCAGAGTATTTGTCTAGCATGGTTTGCAGCTGCTCCTTAGTAGTTGATAGGGTTTGTGAAGCTTTCGATGACTTAATAGCATACCAATTTAGGCGTACCTTGTGAAGCCAATCCCTTCCCATCAACACAGGGCCCTTGTTCTTAACCAAATACAGATCCAACAGTAATGGTTGCTGGTCTTTGTACTCAACATTTACCTTAAGCACTCCAGCTGGGAAAATGTTCTCTCCAGTATAGGTTTCAACATTAATTTAGTTTCTTGCAAGGGCTTGTCGTGAAATTTCTCCCTGTACAAATTATGTGGAATAATCGACACAGCTGAGCCTGTGTCCAGTTCCATTTTCAGTGGTTTACCTTCCACTTTCAGATCGATCCAGATTACAGTACTGCTCGGTTTGCTTACATTGTGTATCTGTATGCTTCCTAATACATCTTCAAATTCATCGCTCTCACTGTACTCAAAAGAATGGACTTGAGTGTTAAGCGGTGGTTTCGGTGGTTGTTTTGGCTTACCTTGTTGTTTCGAGTGACAAGCTCTTGAAATATGTCCCACCTTCCCACAATGATAACATGTTTGGTCCTTGAATCTGCAATTGTGCGTTGCGTGCGAGTCTCCCCACATCGATAGCAAACGTTAGTGGTGGGGTTCGGCGATGGCGCTTGTGTGTGGTTATCTGAGATCTTGTCAACGCGAGGTTCTGATTGAAGCTCACTTTGTAATTCCGCGGCATCGCGAATAGCCGTTTCCATTGCTATCGCTATTTCCAAAGCCTTGGAATATTTGAGTTTGGCTTCTGAAAGCAACCGTTTTTGTATCTGCACATTTCTAAGGCCACAAACCAGTTTATCTCGTAAAGCTTCGTTAAGGTTGGCCCCAAAGTTGCAGTGGGTTGCTAATTTCTTCCGGTCTGCTACATAGGTCAGGACAGTTTCTCCTTCACGCTGAATCCGTTTGTAGCAACGAAAACGCTCCGCTATTTCTAATGGTTTAGGACTTAAGTGTTGCTGAAGAGTCGTGACGATCTCCTGGAAGCTCTTCGTAGCTGGTTTATCTGGTGTAAGAAGATCTCTCAACAATGTGTACGTTTTACTGCCCATCAAGCTTAACAAGGTTTGCGCTTGGTGGTCTTCATCGATGTTGTTTGGTAAGAAAAACTGTTCCACCCGTTCTACATAGGTTTCCCATTTCTCTGTGTTTCATCAAAACTTTCTATCTTCCCGATAGCAGTCATATTTTCGACGGTCTCATACGACTTTATCCTCGTCTCCACTGTCATGTATTCGGTTTTTATTTTAAAAGCACATGGAATAAATAGTGCGCACACGTGCGCATGCTTACGAGAAACAACCGCATACACTACACATCCCTCAACTTTTTTGATTGGGTTACAGTAAAAACCCGCAAGTAAGAACCTACATTTTTAGGAGTTAGCCTAAACAGGTTCTTATATAAATGGTACTTAACAAAATTTTAGGCTATTTAGGTTCTTAAAACAGGTTCTTATTCTTGGAGAAAAACACACCTACATAATAAGTTGGTAATTGCCCTATATTTTGTAACTACATATTTTGCACTCATTTTCTTAAGAAAATCATGTTTTACAGCTATGGCAATCTGGTTTTTCTTCGATTATGATTACAGTAAATAATTTCAGTGTACCTGTAATGTACTATATGATTTTAGAAAATAAGAACCTATTTTAATTTTTTTAGTCTAAATAGGTTCTTGTTTATAGGGGGGTATAAACGGCAAATTTTAGGCTAACAGGTTCTTAATTCTTAGGTTCTTAGTTGCGGGTTTTTACTGTATACCTCTACGATGACATGATCTTTGTGGTTCTTCTCCATGGGTTGGTTAATGTAGATTCTTCTTTCAAACTGTGGCCACATTTCCATTTTTATTATCACCCCTGAGTCTATCAGACATGTCCTTCCTTATTCGCTCTGTGTTATCCAAAATCTGCATGACAAAGATGTAGATCTATTTGATGTTCAAACATTAATGAATCACAATAAAGTAATATTTTAAAAGGAATTAAAAAGGAGGTGAAATTTTCCAGGCATTCCTCGACCGTTTGGAAATTATCGGAAAGTCAGTTTCATGTATGGCGCCGATTCCATACTTCAAAATGACCAACACATTTTTTTGTTTTGAGCTGATGATCACAGGTTTTCAATCTTTGTTAGACTCGTATTATTTACTTCATTTTAATATAAAACCACTATCACACGATTGTCTGTTGACAAGTCTATGCAAAAGATGTACTTGAAGATGAAAACCTGAGCCATTATATGTTATCGATTAAAAACCATGGAGGTCGTAAAGGTTGTCTCGCTCGGCGAAAGAAGGAGACACATTATACTTGCAATGGCAAGCGCCTATATTTCTGAGAAAAGGTAGTGTATTTTGCCCTGACTGCAATGTTTTGAATGAACCCGAAGCCGTTCGACGAACGCTGCCGAAGGTTACGAAGATTGGGAATGACGTCACGTCATTCTGAAATATGGAGATGAGTGGTAACCTTCGAGCGAAAACACCGATGTGTCCACAGGCAGCGCAAGCTCTCTTTGAGAACCACACAAGGAACACAATTTGCATATCGATTTATAAGGATTTGTATGGGATTTTCTACAAGATAGCCATAGAGATCGTTAAAAGTGGAAATATTATATAAAAATGGCTTACCTTATTCCATACGTGTGTTGCTTGCTCCTGGTGTCGTTATTTTACCTATTTAAAAAAAACCGCTTAAATCAAGTGAAATCGGAGCAAGCAACACACGTATGGAATAAGGTAAGCCATTTTTATTTTAATATTTTCACTTTTAACTATCTCTATGGCTATCTTGTAGAAAATCCCATACAAATCCTTATAAATCGATATGCAAATTGTGTTCCTTGTGTGGTTCTCAAAGAGAGCTTGGGCCGCCTGAGATGTGTCAAACAAGAAATGGTTACTTACATAACGAAGGGAGGGCCTTTCTTGTTCCGCGAGGTCGTTCAGCGGTGATCTGGCGATGACTTAGTTATCCGCTGACTAGTTCCTCTGACTAAACTCATTTGGTGAGTCTAGGCTCATTTCAGGGGAACGTTCAGAGACTGGAGCCATTCCTGTATTTCACTGCTGACAGGAATGGCTCCGACTCATGAGTTCATTAATGTCTTTTTCGTTTTGGCATAATAATTTTTAAACTGAGATAAAATCAAAAGTACTTTTTATTAAGTTCTTCTTAAGTTGGACATTACAGTTCTTGTAAGTGAAGCCCTCTTAAATGAATACGGGGCCACGAAGTGTCTAAGTTTTAAATAATGCAGCAACTGCATGTCACGTTTCGAAAATCACGCAATGTTACGTGACGCTCCGACCGATATTTTTAATTTACAGCATGCTCTGATGGAGAAATGTGGCTTGGCCGCAATCGAGGGAGTTTTCTTCGTGGAACATTGACTTTCTGGGAAAACTGTTCACATGAAAGACAAATCCATTCATCGGGCTCCTCATCTATTTTTGCACAACACCTAAAGGAAGAAAGTCGCGGATTACTTTAATTTCGCTTGGTAATTTTTAACAACACTATACCTGAAAAAAGGAAAAAACAAAACAAACCAAAAAAGAATGTTATACCAGTCAAACCAGTGGTAGCAACTCTCGCATTGAATCAAGTCGAGGTACCATGATTCTTTCGATTTTATTTCAGTTTAAAATTTATTTCGCCAAAACGAAAAAAAAAAAAAAAAAAGAAAATGAATAAACGCATGAGTCGGAGCCATTCATGCCAGCGGTGAAATACAGGAAGGGCTCCAGTCTCTAGTCGTCCACCTGAACTGAGTCTGAACTGACTAAATGAGTTTAGCCAGCGGAACGAGTCAGCAGATGGAATATCGCTGAACTAGAAAGGTCTCCCCTTCGTTATGTAAGTAACCATCTCTTATTTGACACATCGGAGTTTTCAGTCGCACTGATATTTCACTGTTCCGCTTGGAGACACACGGTTAAACAATACTCACGTGCAAGGAGTTAAGATGTAACTTATTAACTTTTACTATTTTTATCATCCAATTACAGGTCGGAGCCATTCCTCTCTTTAGTCGCTAATTAACGCTAGACGCCATGTTACTAGCCTCAGTCTCTTGTTCAGTTCACACGGTATGTCCCAGCATTCCATTCGGTGCTCTAAATTTTTCCGAAAGTGGTTGAGTTGACGCCATTCTTGACTAAGGAAGGTTAGACATATATATTTCGAGGAACTCTACCTGGTCACAATGGAGAGTAAACTGCCACCACCTGCCCAAGGTACAAGTTTTTCAGTATTCACGTTATGGACTACTGTTCTTTTTCTTATTTTCTTTTAATCCTTTCTTTTTCTTTTGTCAATAAGGAGCAAGTTCTTCGACTTCTAATCCGCAGAGCACTACTAATTCCAGCCAAAATTCTCCTGGAAAATACGCAGAGCTTTTAGCGGTGATCGAGGAACTAGGAAAAGATATTCGTCCTACCTACGCTGGTAGTAAAAACGCCGCTGAACGTTTGAAAAAAGGTAAGACAATCGCTAGTTCAGAAAAATGTTTTTCTTATTGGCAAAATATGAAAGGTTCCTACTTGATTTCCTTAATTAAGGAAGCTATTACCGTGCGTTTACTGAAAATTTTAGCATTCGGACAACGAAAAGCTATCAAACAGTAGAACTGAAACAACAGATTTCAACGGATCTAAATGCAAAGTTAAAAATCGTTAACAAGAAACCATAAAATTTCAACTTTTCATCGATGTCCATCTGACTACGAATTTCAAACCTTTGAGTCCCCCTCTCGCTATACAAGTTTTAGGCATATTAAGGTTACATTTTCTTATGAATTTCATAGGTATTATGCATGCCAGGGTGTTGGTCAGGGAATGCCTTGTTGAAACTGATAGATGTGCCAGACAGTAGCACCCACGACCAAGTCAGCACTTGTCAAGAATAAATCTCTGTAACGAAGTAGCAGGTACAAGAAATCTGAAAGATGAAGTTTGATGCAGGGGTTTTTGCTGCAAACACATTGGAGCAAAATTCCATGATTCAAAAGGGGATTCTTCAATATCTGAATTTCAAATTTTTTCACCTTAAGAGCTAATGAGAATTATAAATGGAGATGATCTAAGCAACAGAACACAATTCCCGAGGCTATATAATGTGATAAGGCCATGTGGGAGGCTGGGAGAACACGAGGAAAGCTTATAAATCATGAGCCAAAGGTGAGTGAGTTATAGGCTTTCTGCGTGTTCTCCCAAATGAGGACACAGGTAGATAATCAAGCAAGAACTCTTTGAGAAGGGCAAGTTTTGGTTCCTACTGTTTGAAGACATCATGCATATGCAGCCAGGTCACTGAGCTGTTTTTAAAATGATGACATTGGAAGCTTAACTGTTAGCACATTTGTTAATTGTTCTAAATGAAGGTCAGTGATCTGAAAGGGTTCTAAAAACACAATACCTTTTTTTTTTTTGAGAAAGAAACAGAAATTAAAAAGAGCGAAATACATATAAATTATCTTATTAACCAAGCGCGAGGGCCGTACTGGGAGAATGTCAGCCCAAGGTCTTGACAGTACGGACAAAGCTGTGCTCAGTCCGTACAAAAAAGACCGAGGGCTGATGTTCTTCCAGTACGGTCTCGAGCAAGCTTGTTTAATAAGAGATTTATTATACGACTGAAGTTCAAAGGGGCAAGTGCGGTATCATTTGGGACAGTGCCCGGTCCAATACTTAGAGAATATTGGACCAGCAATAGAGCATTTTGATTGGTTGATTTTAGTTATTGGCCCTCTGACTGCCCGAGTCATGTAATAATTTTGAGTATTAATGAAAGGACTAAGTGTACCTAAACCATAAGGTTCAAACCTACAATATACTTAATAAAGATAACCACACTTTATGTAGTATTTATATCTTCAATTCTTTTATGTTAAACTCAACCACCTGGAATGTAAAGGACACCTTTATTTATTGTTAAGAGATGTACATGTATTAAATTGCCAGAGTTCAAGAGTGTGTTGATGGTTTGCTGCCAATTTTAGACTGCATGATGCATTAGAAGTTGTTCTGCTATTCATGGCAATAATACTTAAGAAAGTATTTGTTTCAAACTAAAACAGACCTGGACTGAGTTACATGACTAATATAACTATTCTTTTCTGATTATTAAATTGTTCATTTTCCAACTCTCTCTCGCAAGAGAACTGAAAATGATGTTAAAAAACAATCTCTAACTTTGTTCTTTTTAGTTTACACACCTTAACTCTTTCACTCCCAAGAACTCATTAGTAACTCTCCTTTCTATCTGCCATACAATTTATTTGATGGTAGAATCCCTTAATCGATAATTTCTTTATTGTCCTCACTTTTCTGCCTGATATTGTACTGATTCTGTGACAGGAGGTTCTGTCTTGGTCACATTTCACGGTAAGTAATTTTTGATGTATTTGGAAATGAAAAAAACCTGAAGATTGTGTGATGAACGATAGAATTCTTATCAGCCATTCTAAACAAATCAAATACAGTAAGTTGCTCAAGTTTAATTATAGTATTGCAGTACATTTTCAATTACCCCTTATTGCAATAGATGTCTCTTTTCATTGAGATAACAGATACAAAGAATTAGACACCATTTTCAGTCTCAAGAACTAGGTTTGTGTCCCATGGATGTATGAGTTCTTTAACAGGGGTCACGAGTCCTTTTGGAAGTGCCAAATATAAACCAAAAAAATATTGGAACATCCCTGAATTGCAATAGGCCATTTTTCCCACTTTTCCCCCAACAACTTTTAGCTTACAGTTAGCTAGTAGGTATGTTGTAGCTTAAAATGATTTCAGCACAATTTGTTTCTTTCTTGGTCTTGGGAGTCATGCTATGAATCTAGAACTTGTTAAAGTACAAATCAAACCAAAGTGAGACCTGTACAAGTGGACACCCTGCCTTAAGCAGTTGTCCCACATTCGGCTTCATTTATCTCTTTGCATTTATCGAGGTATTTTATAATCACAGGAAGTTCACTGCATTTCATATTGTATATTGTACAAAAGAGACATCTGTTTATTTGTTACATTGAACCACAAAGTACAATAGGCAAAACCCATTTCTTTGTCTCCAAAACATTTTTGGCCAACTCTGCAAATATCCACCTTAAAGAACAAGCACAACATAAACGATGCCCCCAACACGTCACTTAATAAAGTTGATGTTGTGACAGACTGAGAAGATAAGTTGCAATCATTGTGCAATTTACCAGTACCAATCTCAGCCACTGTATTATGCAACAATAAGGTTCCAGTTAGCAACATGTAAAACAAGGTAGACTCAGAGACAGATTTTTGCACAGTGCGTGTTTGAGGGCCAAAGGCATGAAGCGTTAAGTGCTGGACGCAAAAGATTCTATGGGGGTTTAAGAGCATGGTCACCTGAAATTTTGAAAAATTTGGGTTGTCTGAGACTGAACTTCCTGTGTTTTAGACTCAGAAGGTGGTTCATTAAATTAGTTTCCATTTCAAACTACATAATAAGCAAGTCAGGATGCAAGTACTACAGTTATTTGCTTTTACCTTTTCTATACTAACTTACTTCCTTTAGAATCACCAGTATCAAGTAAATAGGGGCCTCTAAGGGGATGCATGTGCACCCCTTGCACCCCCAATCTGTGGGCCTGCAAGGTTCACTGTAGTTTTAAGATATTCTTACCCCACTTTTGTTCTTAAACTACCAGTAAACAGGATCTGGTGCACATGTACTCTAGGAGACAGTCAATTGCTCAAAAGAAAAAGGGGCTTTTTCACCAACTGAAGATAAACAGGGTCATTGTTAGTGTTAGTAATATTATTCTCTAAATTCTTAGTGAAGTTCTTTCTGTGGCTTCTGGACAAATATACTACTTTTCATCTTTTATCCAAATCTGATGGACTCTGATCTATGTTTTGTGAACCTTTAGCATGGGCTTCCTCTTGCTGCCTTCTTTTCCTTGCATATTTTGCTTTCCTTTTCCTTGTCTTTGCAATATTCTTTGCAACAGCACTGTCCTTTTCATTGTAAAGCAAGTCAAGTTTTTCTTTCAGAATTTCTCTTGAAATCACTCTGTTTCTTGCAAGTGAGCGACTCTTGTGGCACTAGAATAAAAGTTAAAAATCATTGTCACCTTAAAATTATTGTAACACCAAGGTATGCAACCAGCAAACTATGAACACACATGTCAGGTAAACATGACTCAACATGAATTCCCCAACCTCCATTGAGGTTGAACTACTGAAACTAAGGTCACTCTGAGATCATAACAGTGAAATCAGGCTCTGCATGGTGGTAAACATTTACAAGTGGCACTCTTATACAGAAGTTCAGCTCTTGTTTCCAGTTTCAAAGTTAGCTAATAACCCAGAAGTAGCCAAATGCAAATTACAATTTAGTTTCTACTACTAGCACTAGAAATGGTTTTCAGCCACACATACCATAATGATTCCATCTAGCACCCTCCTTCCACCGTATTTATCTGTGTATAAGTCAACCCCAATTTTCAAGGTCAAAAATTGGATTTTTCATAATTTCTAGCAGAGAAAAATTCAGATCGATAGAAATTTCCAAAATGGCCGATCTCTTACTTCAGAGAATGTATTGAAAACACTGTGAATTTAAAAAAACTGCAGAGCAAAATGCAACCGTGTGCTGTGAAGTTTAGTAGCATGCCAAAATTGTTCCCGTGTTCAAAGATGGAGATGGAACTGATCCTTGTAACTATCGTCCTATATCGCTCCTCTCAATATTTAAAAGAAGTTTTGAAAAAATTGTGAGCAATTGACTGAAAGTATTTTTGAACAAGCATGACATAGTTTACAAGTCACAGTACGGTTTTCGTAAGCGATGCTCCACTGAGCATGCGATACTCGATATAGTCAGCAAAATCCAGGCTAACATGGATCTGGGTGTGTTCTCATGTGGAACTTTTATTGATTTGCAAAGAGCATTCAACACGGTTGACCACTCAATCCTGTTACATAAACTCAATCACTATGGAATTTGCAGAGTTGTAAATGACTGGTTTTCAACGTACTTGTCTGGAAGGGTCCAAACCACACAAATAGGATCCTACATATCCCAAAAAGAAAAAACCCTGTGTGGGGTCCCACAGGACTCCATGTTAGGGCCATTGCTGTTTCTTATTTATATCAATGACATTTATAAAGCTTCAGATAAATTAGCATTTTATTTATTCGCTGAAGATACAAATCTGCTATTTGCTGACAGAACCCTTAAATCTCTTGAAACAGTGGTGAATGTGGAACTAATGAATGTTTATGATTGGCTAGCCTCAAATAAACTTTCTTTAAATGTGAAGAAAACCAATTTTGTCATCTTCCATCCCAGAAACGACTTAATTACAGAGTAAATCAAAAAATATATGATAACAACAGAAAACATTTCATTTGCCTGGAGTGTAAAGACTATGTGAAATATTTAGGTGTACTTATTGACGGTAACCTTACTGGAAACACCATATCAGTCATATTGCATCAAAAATAAGTAAAGGCATTGGTTAATTTGTAGACTACGGCATTTTGTACCATATTTGACATTACTAAATATATATAGATCACTCACCTATCCTTATTTATCATATGGCCTTTGTAGTTTGGGGCCAAGCAGCTAAGTCTCATAGGGAAAAAACATTGATACTCCAGAAAAGAGTTGTGTGATAAATGAACTTTGCCAACTATAATTCATACACCATTCCTTATTTTATATTGGCTAATAATATGCCAGTTAATATGCTTTACGTTAAACTCTCTTCTCTCCTAATGCATGATGTCCATAACAATTTAACCCCCCCCCCTAATCTTTCTGGTTTGTTCACTCTTTCCCACCAAATACACAATCATAATACCCGATCTTCATTTGCCAGTAACTATTACATAAACTGTTCTAGGCTAAATCAACATAAAAACTCATTCTCAAGGATTGGTTGTAAAATTTGGAATAGCATCCCAGGAAACTTAAGGAATCTTCCAAAACATATTTTCAAGAAAAAATAACAACAATATTATTTCAAAATCTTCAAGTTCAGGATAGTTATATTGACGTAGAATGAATAATCAATGATGTGTCGAAAGTTAAATCCAGTTAATAGTAGTGTATAACTTATGTATTCTTCCATTTATTGTCATGTGTTTCTGTTTCTGTATTTTTATCTCATACTGTCATTTCTGCTTTACTGATTTAATATTTAATTTCTGTTTCTTATATATTTATTGAGACTTTAGTTGAGCCGAATTTTATTTAAGATGTTTTAGCATCCACACACTGCCTGCCGAGACTAGCTTTGCTATTTGTGAGTAGTGCCTCATTATAAAGTATCAAAGTGTCAATAAAAAGTATAAAAGTAAAAAGTTTAGTACCACTTGTTTACATCACCATGATTCATGATTTAAGACATGCAACTAGAGACAGTGCATTACCCAAGCCAAAAATGGTCTGGAACCTATTTAGGGGGCTTGGTACCTAGTGTTATGCTCTTAGGATAACGCCTATTCCTTTTTTTTCATTTTCGGCGGGAAACTCATACACTCGCTTGCAATATTGAATATTAATTTAAAATAGGTTTGTTACCCACAGGTGATCTTTGTTTATGTATTCAGTTCAGTTCACTACTTAAACATGCATGACAGGATGGAAAATGCATGCTCTGTGGTACCTCCCGTTGTCCCATACAAAGCCTTAGAAAAGTTTTCTAAGGCTTTGAATGGGACAACAGGAGGTACTTACAGTGCATGCATTTTCTGTCCTGTCATGACCCCTCAAAGGAAATCCGTCGCAAGCAAAAGCCAGCCTTCTTCATTCGCCAGAGCCAGTGGTTTGCAAATCTTGTCACCCAAGCCTGTCCATTTACTGATTTTTCAAATTCAATTCAGGAAAATTAACAGCTGGTTTTGCTTTAATATAACTTTCTGACTTCAAGCTGGGCCTAGCGACAATTTGACGACTCCATGACCCGGTAAATATTATTTTCAAGTAACAATGTGTTCAAAATGTATCGTTTAATAGAGGATTTTGCGTCAAATTGAAGTTTTTTCAGAATTTTCAACATAATGCTGTGCAATTTCTGGCCTTGAAGGCAAGTAAACAACGACCTAAGCATGATGAACTTTACCGTGTGGGCTTTGTACAGGTAAGAAATTCGATGTTTTTCATTTATAACAACAAATCAAAAACTGTTTTGAATAAATCTGTCGTCCCGAACTATTTCTTGGCCATTTTTAGTCTTGCTTTCTATTGACAGATTCCATGGAACTTCAGATCTCTTCACTCACGGACAAATTCGCACATTCTATTTTGAAATACGATACACATGCCCATTTGCCCACATGCGAAGATATTTAGTGATTTTTATCTTTCATCTTGATTTTTGAGTTAAAACGTAATATGCACCTATCGCTTTTTTTTGTCGGAAATAAGTTCTTAAATTAGTCTTCTTTTGCTGGGGCTTGTTTTTTGGAAAATATGATTTTTAAAAATTTACAGAGCGTTGTGTTTGCTCTCTTGGTTTCTCCAAAATTTTGACTTTTCACAGGCACATGTTACACATGTGTCAATGGGTTTAATCTATACTGAATGAATTTTTGGCTAAAAATTTCTAATATATGAAAAGAAATTTTATTGCAAAATTTTCACCTATTGGGAGCTCTGCTTTTAGGCTTGGCTAAATCTATACATAATCACCAAAACTATCATCTTCTACTTGGATGCTTTCTTTTATTTCGGTCCCAGACCATTTTCGGCTTGAGTGACGCGCTGTCGCTAGTCGCATGTTGATTCGAGCACTTCGATTTACTGGAAAAGTCATTTACCATATTTTATAAATGGCTTTGAAAATTAAATCTTCATTCATTTAAATAACCTTTTGAAAGGAAATTTAGTGGACCGAAGGAACCCCGAAGAGCTTCGAAGGATCGCTCAATGAAAACACCGCCATCTTGGAAACTACACAATAACAAAATTGGTCCACGCGCGTAACAAACAAGACCGCGGGAGAAAACAGCATTTGCCAGGTCATTATTAAACTGTAATATCGTTCGATGAAAACGAGAATTCAGCACTGAAAACAGCAGCGAAGCTGTAAGGAAAAATGTCTGCTCTACAGATCAGAAGAAAACAATAGAAATCAGCCTCACTAGTGTAGTATGATTTCGGCCGAGGGTCGGTTAGCGTCGAGCTGTTTCGATGCTTAGGCAAACGTTGGGCTCAACGCGAGCTCGCACACGGGGTGCAGAACACTCAACTGCTTTACAATCAACTGAATCTCCTTTATTGCTTGAATCAAGGTTCTTATATACATATTGGTAGCTAAATCATACGTGATACAAAATACAGAAGATAATACGAGTTTCCCCTGGAATAAACAACTTAATTACCACGTATCCGCAATTTCACAGATATGGGAGGACACTTTCGTGGATCCTGCAGAACTAGTGTTCCTACGTGTTTTTAGACAGAAAACACGTACAAGTTTCCATATTCTATGCGACACGTAGTAGGAATATTTTCACGAATACTCTAACAAAGGGTTACAGATAAATCATATTTCCGGTTGTAATTATGTAATCAAAGCTTACTTCAGAATTGTTTGTCACGCTTTGTCACGCTATGCTTAACTTTACAACACTATTCCCCCCCCCCCCTTGAAAAGGCATGTCCCCATGCCTGGCCTAAAGAGAAATATAACTGACTAGATTGTAACAAAACTAGCGTTTTCCGATCAAAAGCATGTCTTTTGCTAATTGCTGAAATGAATAGAGTTAGAAAACTACTGATCAAGATACAAAGTCTCTCATCCATGTTGGCGGTCTAATTACGCGTTTAGGTCTGTCTGTATGTACTGGTTGGCCATTTACTGCAGCATGCGGCTCCTGGGGTAGTTCAGGATGTTCTGGTACTGCGACCTCCACATCGGCTGCTTCTTGGTTTTGGATAGCAAACGCCTCTTTCCATTTGGTGAAATAATCTCCAACCACCAGGATGTACTTATTACCAGACTCAGTTGTTGGCATTGGTCCCATGATGTCCAGTGGAATTCTTTCAAACGGATAACCAGGGCAGTTGCTAACTAATAGTGCACGGGCTGTAGCCTGAGGGGACTTCCTCCTAGCGCACCTCTCACACTGCCAACACCAATCTTCGACATCATGTTGAAGGCCATGCCAATAGAATCGTTCTCGTACTCATTCAATGGTTTTGGTCACACCAAGGTGTCCAGCTGATGGGGCATCATGGAGAGTTGAAAGGATATCTGGTACTAACGAGCGAGGAAGCACAAGCTGCAACCAGGTACCCCGATCATCTTCGGTCTGCCACTGGCGGTAGAGCACGCCATTTTCCAACAGTAATTGATTCCACTGTGCCCACAGGCTTTTGGTGGCTTTACTGGTACCCTGTACTTCTCGCTGTGTTGGTTGGGCAACCTGGTTCCGTTTCCATAGCAGTATCTGTCTCACCCTTGTCTCACCCTATCAGCCTTTATTGAGTGAACACACTTGTTCCAGTAAGTACCCCAATTTCAATAAGGGCCCCTTTTCTGTTTCAGTGATGGCACTGACAGTAAGAGTACAGTCATGTACTTTGAGATCAACTCTGGCCCATCTTCCTTTAATTTTTCATTTACAGCCTCATTACAGAAACAGTAGTCTAGACCATAGACTCCGCACTACTATCCCCATATGAGTGCATAGTTCCTTCAAACCAATGATCTTGTCTTAAAATTTTGTGACTATAATTTGCTTGCCTAGTCATTTTAGCCAGGAAGGATCTAGAGACAACAGGTCCACTTTCCAGTTTTCTTGATCCTTTTCAATTATACATCATAGCTTTTTTTCCTTATAATCTGCTGTTTCTCAAAAAGAAATAAGCCCTATCCCTAATAAGCACCTTGATAAGTATGAGCATCCTTCCTTGACATTTCAAAAGCTAAATCAAATCATTATAATAAGAGACACTT
The DNA here is from genome assembly GCF_964205215.1 of Stylophora pistillata. NCBI lineage: Eukaryota > Metazoa > Cnidaria > Anthozoa > Scleractinia > Pocilloporidae > Stylophora > Stylophora pistillata. The sequence continues at coordinate 14,107,952 of NC_142531.1, forward strand.
TTCAGTGCACAAATATGCTATTTTCGTTTGTTTTAGGCTTCTAACTATACTTAAGTTCCCTTGAAACTGACCACAAACACATTTCAAGGGAATTTTCTTAATGATGTATCTGGATTTAATTAGAGTTAGCCTAGCCTACAGATAATAAGTATAGGCACAATCATACTATCAATTAAATTGTGCATTAATTTTTTTTTAACTTAGTATGCACTACTTTAGAAATAACCTTGTTTCAAACAATAAGGGTATTTTCTTTGACAACACCTTCCAGTATGTTTTGAGCTCCAAGTGATAACATTTTGGTAATCTTTCAGAGAGTACTCTTGAGGGGTTTAATGTTTAACTGAAAGAGTTTTGGTTATTTATCCTTTACATAATTTTACATTTCAATCTCCTTTAACAATATTACTGACAAACTGTTATGAAATGTATGAATGGGATCCTCCCAGTAATAAACCCTAGTTAGGTAGGTATCACAGAGGTCATGGGTTCAAACCCTGTAGGGGCCAGAATTTTTTTCAGGCCATATTTGTAGAGTTTTAATATGCGTATCCAAACAACGGATTAAACCGGATTACACCACGGTCCTTAATTCTCCAACTCCATACTCTCTTCTTCTTCGTTCCTATCCTATAATAGTCTTTCTTATTTCCCGGCATACACTACAACCCCTCTTCTCCTAAGGAGAAGACTTAACATAACGAAACAACATGAACGGGTCAAAACGTCTCTAACATGAGCCGGATTAAAGTGTTCAGTACACTAATTAAAATGTTCAATAAATGTTCAACAAAGTCTCGCTCACTCCTCTTCTCCTAAGGAGAAGACTCAACATAACGAAACAACATGAACAGGTCAAAATGTCTCCAACACGAGCCGGATTAAAGTGTTCAGTAAACTAATTAAAATGTTCAACAAACGTTCAACGAAGTCTCACTCTTCCACCGAACAGAGTTCATACACTTTGTAATCTTTTAAGTACTGCGGTGGCTCGGAAGAGTCATCTTCAGCAACTTCTTCATCTGCGGTTGTATCCTCTCTCAAGTATTTCTTAACATTGGCCACGTTTCTCCTCATGTTTACTTCTTTGGGTGACGATATGATGACCTTGTTACCGTGCTTCTTGCTGATGGTATATGGGAGTGGGCCATAACTAGTCGAGAGTTTGTTCTCTTTCTTTTGTTTTAGGAGTACTAAATCACCAGGTTCTAGTTCGCTCTCTCGAGCTCTCCTTTTCCCATCAGCATAGTCGGTTCTCTCCTGCTTCATCTCTGCATCCTTGTCTCTTGCCTCACTGTCAGAGTACCTCGAGTTTCCCAGTTCAGGAATCTTTGATCTGATTTCCCTGTTGAACAGGAGTTTGGCGGGTGTGACCCCTGTACTGGTGTGAGGTGTAGTTCTATAGCCTGTTAAGAACTTTCGCATCTCGGTCCAGATATTCTTTTTTTCAGCTTTAGCAATCTTAAGGGCTTTAAGGAAGCTTCTGTTCTGTCTTTCAACCTCCCCATTTGCTTAAGGCCATAGGGGGGTCAAGGTGCAGTGTTCTATATCATTTGCTTCCAGGAAACGTTCAAATTCATCGGACACAAACTGTGAACCGTTGTCAGTTTTCAATGACTGTGGTAACCCATGGGTACAGAAAATCTCATCCAAATTCTCAATGACTTTAGTGGATGTCACAGACATCAGAATGTCTACTTCGAAATATCGGCTGTAATAATCAACCACGACCAGTACATATTCCCCCAACGGTAGGGGTCCCATTAAGTCTGCAGCTAGGTCAATCCAGGGTTGACTTGGAAACTCTGTATGTTGTATGGGCTCTGGTGGTGTAGGCAGTCCAACACGTTGGCAGCCATGGCAGGTCTTACACCGGTTTTCCACTTGTTTATCAATTCCAGCCCACCAAACCTTTGTATGAAGTCTCTGTTTGGTTTTTACCAGCCCCTGATGACCCTCGTGTGCTAAGTCTAATACTCTTTCATGTAGTCTTCGTGGAATTAGCAACCTCGTTTCCCTTAATACTAACTTTCCAAGGGAAGAGAGTTCATTTCTGACCTGTTTATAATGTGGTGGGGCTTTGTCCTAGTCTCCTGTTGAGATATAAACTGGTCTGTTGTCTCGGATTCTTCCTGTTTTGCTTGACGGAACTGATGTCGTTCAAATGGGATGTTAACCTGTGGCAAAAAATGTGCGTCCAGTAGTCTCATAGCTTTCGCATACTGCGTTTCTTCTTCTGGGGTTGGTCCAGAGTCACTCAGCGTAACAAAAAATGTCCTGAACATCCTGTCCAGCGCAATACAAAAGTAAGGCTTGTTTTTGTGTGTCTTTTGTGATACCCTTTGCCTCCAGAAAAAACTCAAAAAAACGTTTCCATTGTCTCCAACGAGGTCCCACGCTTGTCGGATGGCCTGTGCAATCGAAAGGTTGTATATTTCCAAATTCGATGTTCACGGCCATATTTGTTCTGCATATGTCTAAAAATTTCCTGTTTATCCTCGTCACCAATTGTAGAGTTTTAATATGCGTATCCAAACAATGGATTAAACCGGATTACACCACGGTCCTTAATTCTCCGACTCCATACTCTCTTCTTCTTCATTCCTATCCTGTAATAGTCTTCCTTATATCCCGGCATACACTACAATATTTCCACTACTACATAAGTAGGGTTTAGTACTACCAGGATCGCTTTCATACATTTCATTAAAAGCCGGTGTAGCACACATATATGATTTTCATATATTCAAATTCCTTAAACTGTTATGATTAGCATTTTGAGTTTGGGAATAACAGTCTTTTTAATGTATATGACAATATTATGTGCTTTTAGTTGCTTATAACAAGTGCATCTTTCATGTAAAACAAGTGCAAAATGAGTGCAAAACGAGTGCACAGACTAAAAATTCAACTCGCCTTATAAGCTCATGCAATTTTGTGGCCTTTGAAAAATTTACTTGTGCACAGTAATCGAAATGCACATTTGATCATATTTTGCATGTATTTTGGGCAATATAAATATTAAAGTTGTTGTTGTTGAAATCATGTTCTTACCTTCCCTAACTGATAAATTAAAATCATGTTATTGTTAATCATGTTACCAACACTTCAAAGTTTTTTTTTTATTTATTACATTTTTATAAACATAATAAACAACTGCGATTGTATGAATATCATATATGTGAACTGAGGATTAAAAAGAATGAAGATGAGAGTGATCTTTACTAAACAGTACTGAAAATAATGCCTGAAAAAAATCAGGCCTGTACCCATGACCTCTGTCACATCAGTGCAATGCTCTACCGGCTGAGCTGTTTTTGCTATGGGATTCACATGCAGGTTTGTGAAATACAAAATTCGGTTCAGCTCTTTTTACCAAATATGGGCCTTGACAGCGCATTTTTTTCCACAATGCGTTACAATTGAGTCCTTAAGTTTTTACTATGATGACTAACAGAGCAAAACTTATAACAATTTTATAGCTGCCCATAAAACTAAGTCTGATGAGAAATAAAAACTGACCAGCGTCAAACATTATGGGCATTGATGGGCATCCAGTTCCAAATACTGGTCCAGCTCAGTAATACAAGCAACGCCTATGCTAGGCTATCTTTTGCATTCTTTGTTCTCTGGTATCCCAAAACCATGCCAAACATGTGCACACGAGACTCGCAGGTGCACACAAGACTATGGGGTATGATTCATAATTAGTGAGGGAAAGAGGTGGATGTATCTTATCCTGGTTCAGTGGGTGAATAAATCAGAAAGGAGTGGGTGAATGAGCAAGCGTCATTCAATTCCCCACAAGGGATCAAAGTAATTAACTTGCCACAACCATCAGTCAAAAACTACACGCTTACCTTTACTATGATACCAGTGGGTTTGTGGAGAAGTTGAACACAGTTACTACTTTTGTTGACCTTCTGACCTCCTGGTCCCCAACCCTTGATGAAATTTTCTTCTAAGTCATCTTCGCTGAGATATATTCTGTGATATAAACGAACCAAATTTAAAGCGGGAAGCAACCTTATCTTAGGAGCCTTCATAAAAAGTCCACCCTCTACTGATATTTGTAAAGCGATTCTGGATAGACCATTCCATGTTCGAGTGGCTAAACAAAACATTTTTCACTTTTTAAATACTATCATAGCGGGAATAGAGACAAAAATTCCTTAAACAACCGTGTTTGGGAGACAGTTTGGGATGTCACGGGAGAATCAGCGGGAAATTTAATCGGTCAGTTGCGATAAATGTTTCCTTAGCTAGCATGCGCATCTCTGGTATAAAGCGGTATGTTATGATTGTTTGATGAAAAGTCCCTTCTGTTTTGGATACTGGAAAGAACGTGACATTGCAAACAGAAGGCCTCCTAGAACAGGTAGGATGGTTTTACAGATTTTGGTTTGCAGTGTAACTAAGAACGATATAACATCAGAACTGTAACAGTTCGGTCAGGCGCGATGATACTTCACCAAATGTATCTCGTGCAGCAAGAAATCGAACGTTTAACGATTAATTAACTACGCAGCCCTATCTGACGCAAATTTCTACGTCACAATTGCTTACGACCCTAAGAGTTTCTTCGTCTTTCAAGAATCATGAAATGTTGCGACTTGTAACCGGTACGTCCTCGCCGTGATGACATTTACTCCAAACTGTTTGGCTTCAGTCGCATGAATCGTTCGGATGTTGAGATGACCAAAGAACAGCCAATTCGGCAACAAGACTCTGATGGTAGTGGATCTGTAGTATCTTTGCAGTCTTCTTCTGATGATGGCAGATATGTGGCAGGGATGACTGGAAGAGAACCTCTTTATGATGAAACAGTTCTGCCAGGAGGTCATTTCGGTCAAGGTGAAGAGGTCGGAGTTCAAAGGAAGGCTGCCAGCCAAACAAATGATGGCACGCATCGGCAAACAATTAAAAAATTTCAACAAAGACTACACACGGATCGAACAGAAAATACTTTAGATGAGATTATAAACAGTTTGAAAAATCCGAGTGGTATCACGGGCTCATCAAGTCCTGAAATTCACAATGATACTTCATCAGCTGGCAGCAAAGCATTCCCATCCATACAGTCTTACAATGGTGGTTTAGGATGGAAATCCTCTCCCCTACTAATGAGGTAAGAAGGAATTTGCATTGTTACATCGTTGTGTACGTTTGTACCATACCTCTCTTTATTACAACCATTTTGAAATCACAGGTGGTCCCTGTAATCTGATTGGCTCTAATGGTGTGATTTATTCTCAAGTCGCATCATTTTTTGCTCTAAATCACATCATTTTACACTTGACTGAGTTTTTGACAGATGACGTCAAAGTCTTTCTGCTTTGCAAACAAAAGAAGATGTAAAAGCCTTTCCCGCTCCGCTTTTTATTTAAAAACTGGCTCAGTACTGCATCAGTAAAATATTTGAATTGACCAAGTCCTGTATTTGGGCGATTTCAAAATGGATGTCATAAAGTGGTAATTGAACCTTGTTTCATGCAATTTTGGTCTGAAATCATGCTTGTGATTTCAAATCGAACTCGTGCTGCGTGCTCGTTCGATTTTGAAATCACGCGTATGACTTCAGCCCAAATTGCACTCCACTCAGTTCAATTACCATTATTTAACAAATCTTTGACCGGAAAGGGAAAAGTATTCTCAAGAAACTACATGATCTTAATATTGGCAATTAAAAAGTACGCAGTTTCTAAATGCCAAGCAGCAAGGCATGGTCTTGACTGCCTGACAGTCAGAAATTTTCCTGTAAATTGTACAAAAGGTTCTTAAAAACTTTTTTGGAGTTTTAGATGTTTTATTAAAAATATCACGCAATTCCAAAATTATTTTGGGTTTTTTAGCAGACAAATTCTCTGAGCTTGTGCATTGTTTAAAATTGCCTGGTTTTCAATACTTAGAAAACATTTTTGACCCAGCAATTTCTTGGTAGGCACAAGCTCTGAAAATTGTGGAAGAAATTCAGGAGGCTTAGACTGTAGTCAAAGTTAGGGAATGGTTCAAGGTAGCAAGGATGCAAGTTATCCAAAGAGAATTGGATTTTCAGTGATAATTATGCTAAGTAATGTAAATGTTTTTTTCACAGTGGTCACCAAGGTGATGATACCGAAAAACACACTCGGCAGCTGAAAGATATAACAAGCCATTTTGAAGCAGAAATAGACAAGATTTGTGAACAACTTAATGAAGTAGGAGACAACTTGAAAACTCTTCACCATGCACTGCCTGTCAAAATGCTTGAAGCTGCAAACCACAAACTACAGGCCAGGTGCAATGTTTTAGAAAAAACGTGTGAGCAAATGAATAACAAGTCAATAAGATTGGAACAGGCAAACCATGATCTAGACAGTAGCTGTGGACAACTGAGGCAAATAAACCAAAATTTTGAAGTGCGCTGTTTGTATCTGGAAGAAGTCAACAAGTCAAGTGAAAGTGAGAAATCTCAGCTGCGTGAGAATATTGGAGATCTTGAGACGAAGGTTACAGAACTTGCTAAGTGTAATGAAAAGGCAATATCGGCATGCCGTCACCTTGAAGAAATAAACCAGAAGACTTCAAATAAAAATCAGGCAATTGAAGACTCAAAGGCACTTTTGGAGTCGAGATACAAATCTTGTGTGACTGATAATCAAAAGTTGGAGGTGCAAATTGGGCAGTATCAAAAAGCTCTTGAGGAATGCAAAAGGTGTGAAACTTTTCTTCTAGATAGAAATTAGTACAGGATAGCACTAGTTACTAGTACATATCTCTTTTTAACTTTTAAGTCACCTGTAATAGTGTTAAATGGATAAATTGTTATAGATGAAGATTAATAGCATTAAAAGAAGTAAAATTTCCAATCTTATTTATTTTGTTTAACCCATAGAAAACTTGGAGATTTTGAAGAGACAATTGTGACATCAAAAAGAGAAAAGGTACAATGAATATTGTGATTTGATTGACATTTTTCAAGGCCTCAGACGCCCTTATTTTTTACTTGAACCCTAAGATAAAGAACACATTCAAGCTCTTTCAATTCACATTTAATTCCTAAGACTAGAAAATTTTACCCCTCTAAATGGTCAGGTGATTCATCAGAACACCTCAGTACAGTGTATAGACAATACCTTGCCTTTGAATGAATTTATTGAATAATTATGCAAAGGAAGTCAAAGGTGTCAAAAACACTAGACATTTAAAACTGTAGGGAGGAAAATGGGGGATGTGGATATGGAAATTGAGCAATATACATATGGTGGGAAAAGGAAGTAGGTCTAACTGAATAAAGGCTGATAGTTTTTAAAAAAACTGTTTGGGGCTTCGTCAGTGGGGGTAGCAAAATAATCTGGATATATCAACAAAGTTGAAATGGTAAATTGGCCACCGTAACGATTACAAAAGCTGACGTTTCGAGCGTTAGCCCTTTGTCGAAGCAAATAGAGGAATTGTGGGATGTGTGTACTTTTAAAGGCAGAAAATGGAGCTACGTTATTGGTGGAAACATGGCAACGAGAAAAACACGAATAAATTAGTGGAATGAAAAGCATTTGTTGATACCTGTGGGATTTAGACTGCCGGTTTGAAAGATGAGCTCAACACTGAGAAAATATCGGGACTCAAACGATCCATTAAAATCACCGATCACTTCACGTGCACCTCCGCCAATGTAATACATTGCATAACTTGCACTTATTGCAAAAAGATGTACATCGGCGAAACAGGCAGAAGACTAGGTGACCGATTCCGAGAACACCTTCGCAACGTGGAAAGGAATGACATGGACACATCAAAACCAGTCGCTAGACATTTTGATATACCTAATCATTCTAAGCAACATATGGCAATCTGCGATCTTTCCTTACACTTAGGTAGCACGGAAAGCCGTAAAACTCTTGAAAAAAAGCTCATCTTTCAAACTGGCAGTCTAAATTCCACAGGTATCAACGAACGCTTTTCATTCCACTAATTTATTCGTGCTTTTCTCGTTACCATGTTCCCACCAATAACGTAGCTCCATTTTCTGCCTTTAAAAGCGCACACAACCCACAATTCCTCTATTTGCTCCGACGAAGGGCTAACGCTCGAAACATCAGCTTTTGTAATTGTTATGGTGGCCAGTTTACCATTTCAACTTTGGTGATATATCCAAATTATTAGGTCTAACTGAGTTTGAGGTGATCAAGTCTTGATGTGTCATTCATCAAGACTTGATGGTGGTGGTTCAAATTGTGTGCAATAATTGTTTGTTTTTACACAGGGCTAACCTCACGATTTTTCCCTTTGCAGGATGTATTTTTTACATTTGCGTTGTAGCTTCCTGTGAATAAATGTTATGTTATGTTAACCTTTCTTGGATAAACTTTTCTTAGATGCACATTGGCTGGAAAACTAAGGGAATCCAAAATGCTCAAGAAAGAGAGCAGCTAGAAAATCAGTTAAATACATGCAGGAATGCAGGCATGCAGGCATGCATGGTAGAGAATACAGTACTTTACGTGGTTTCAGTGGCCATTCAGAGATACAAAACATAAAATCTTCCCCTAGCTCAATAGATTAGAAACCAGCCATGATAGATCTCTCTAGCTGGAAAGAGAAATGTATTAGCGGATAAAAGAAAACATTTCTGGTGAACTGTGTTCTTTCAATCAGGGTATGCACCAGCCAATTTATGAGAGGATATGGCAATAATTGATAATCTTGTGTTATTTATATCGAAATATTTCTGTGGCAGAAGTTAGTTTTTAACTTTGAACTTGAAAATGAGAAAATAAAACATTTTTACCACATGCCACTTTGAATTTTTTTATTTTTTACTAGGAAACCCTTACTATGAAGCTGGAATCAGTACAGAAGTTGAACATGCAAGTCAAACAGAAATATGATGATCTTAAGTCAATGTGCACTGCCAAGGATGAGTTGATTAATAGGCTGGAAAATGAAATGAAAGAACTGTCACTGTTTGTGGAAAAAGCTATCAAGGTATTTGGGATCATTTTGCACTCTGATAGGTTCGAAAAAAAAAGAATAACTTTCCACTGTAACATCATCAAACTTTTTACATGAAGTGCACATCAGGTGACAGGTAGGGGCCCACTTAACCTAGAAAGTTAAGCTTGACAAGGGGAATTATGGGACAGGGAATTAAGCTGGTTTGTGATTATGCGCCAGTAAATTCGAAGTTTCAAGATCTCCCCTTCACATGAGCATTTGACCGTCACCTGAGTCCGGGTGGGGAATTTGAACCTTGCCCGGCTGGGGTGGGCGATTTGAACTGGAAGTGTCAAGTCTTTCCAATGGAAAACATCTAATAGTCCATTTTACAGTTGTGTGCTTGGTTGCCAAGCCTTTGAATGGGAGTGAGGCTAGAGATGACCTTGTTATGATACAAACCTTGCTGCCTGTCAAATGTAAATCACTTTGTTATCGTGCTAAGTAGATACAGGTCTCTATCACAACAAGGTCATCTTTAGCCTCACTCTGAATCAAAGGCTTGGGAACTAAGTACACAACTGTAAAATGGCCTATTGCTCAAGTTAAAGATTGTAGTTCTGGTTCAGATAATTCTGGATCTTAATGACTTTCCAAATGCTTGTGAAGAGGAGATGTATGAATGAGAGTTTGTGGTGATACTTTTCTAGTAAGAATTTTTAGCCTCCAAAAATGTTAAGATTTTGAGTAACTGAAATTGTCCAATTATACCTTTCAATTAATTGGAAAACTGCATTGCTTCTCCTTTTTAGTGCTTGGTTAATGTAGGGAATACAGATGGTTGATATTGATGCCCCTCTCAGCTATACCCAGTGGGGAGAAAGTGATGGCTATTCTCTCTTAAAAAAGCTGCACAGCTTATGTATTGCCCCCATTTACTCTTCTCTTAGAACCTTCTCTGCAAGTTCAAGACTTCAGAATTAGCAATAATTAGGAACAAAATAAGTTGCTGCTACCAACAGTTTTGAACGTTCAGCAAATTCAATGTAAGTACTAAACAATTTACACTGTCTTTATAGGAAAAGATGGAATCTGAAGCAAGCAGTAAAAAAGACAAGGACCTCCTTCAAAGGGTGAGCAATTTTTTTTGAAGGTGAACTGGAAGGGCCTAGATACTCCGAAGCATTTAGCAAGTGCTCCTGAAGGGTGGTCTATTTGTCTCTACCTTAATGTCTGTGTATCTTTCTGTCTGTGTACCTAGCTGTCTGTCTTTTTGTTTGTTTGTCTGTGTAGGTCTATTGGTCTCTGTATTTGCCTGTGTTTCTGTGTCTTCAGTCTATCACTCACAGTCTGTCTGTCTGTCTGTCCACTTTTCTGTCTATTTTTCCAGCTGTCTAGCTGTTTATCTATCTGTCTGTGTGCTTACCTATCTCTGTCTTTCTGTCTGACCACCTGTCCATCTGTACATTTTGTCTGGTTATCTATTTGTGTGTCTGTCTGTCTGTCTTTATCTCTTCTTCTGTCTAGATGTCCAGACTATCTGAGTTTTTCTCCTCTGTCAGTCCTTTAAGTTATACATGTGTCTGTCTGCCAGTGTGTCTCTCTGTCTGTTTCTCTTTCTACCTGTCTGCCTATTTATCTGCCTATCTGTCTGTCTGTCTTTCTATATCCTTCAGTCTATTGGTCTGTCTATTTCAGTTTTTCTATCTCCCCTGTCTATCAATCTGTCTCTCTGTCTACATGCCTTTTTATCTGTTTGACCTTCTGTCTTTTTTTTCTGTGTCTGTCTCTTTATTTATCTGTTTTTCTGTCTGTTTACATCTCTGCCTTTCTATCTGTCTGCTTTACTGTCTCTTTATTTGTATGTTTGTTTTTTGTCTGTATGTATTTCTGTTTCAACCTTTCTAGAAGTATGACTGTCTATCTGTCTCTTTGTCTGTCTATCTAGCTGTCTCTGACCTGATATGTTTAGCTTGCTGTCTTTCTGACTCTATTTAACTTTCTGTCAGTCTATCTAGCTTTTTTTTGTTTGTCTGTCTGTTGTCTATGTCTCTGACTCTCTGTCTGTTCGTCTATTGGTTATACCGGCATGGATTGTGTGTGCTTTTTACTTACCTTGGCAATGTGTGATTATTGGACTTTTTAAACAGATGTTGGTGGAGTATGATGTTTTAGCCAGAGATTACCAAGAAGCTAGAGTGAGTATTTCTACGTTCTGGACCACCTCTAGTATCTAGTTGTTAAACCTTGCAGTTGCCATGCAGACAGCAATTTCTCTTCCAGTCACACAAACATATCTAATGTATGTTTTGAGAGGATAACAGCCTCTATTATACATGTCTGTTTTATAGGGTGCTTCCAAAGCAATGCGAGATAAACTGGAATTGTCCCAATGTGAAATGGAAAGCCTCAGAGAGTAAGCCAAGTTGGATTATACTTTGCACTAAATCCTTCTAAATCCTTTTCCTTTTCAATCTTGTGATGCTATAAATTGAGTATTATCACTTTAGTATCATATCTCTCACAAGACGCCACACAGTTAAAACTTCATGGCTTCCACAATGGATGTGACAGTAATGATACTTCTCCTTTGAGATTCAATGAAAAGCTCTTATGGATAATGATGTCGTTTACTGAAAATTCAACCCCAAGCTTTGTGTGGACTGAAATTTTCATGAAACTTTGCCTCTTTCAATAGTTGTCATGTAGGTATTCATTTGATTCTGGTGTTCGGGGAATACTTTCGTTTTAAAATGCACCAGTCTGGCATGAGGCTAGGAGGTGAAACTAGGTATTCAGATGGAAACAATAAAACATGAATAAGGCCTATTTGTTAAATAAAATAGCAAACGTAAATGTGTTTACTGGATTTGCACTCAGCCTCAAGTAGCTATGTTGAGCGGTTGGTTTGTTATAACATGTTTGTATAACCAAGATAGTTCTAGAGAGCCAACCATTTTTATATTTCAGGAAGTAAAGAAACAACAAACTGCCTCCCTCAGCTAAAAGGATTTATTTGGATGAAAAAACGCGTGTCTTAAGTCCAGTTATATAGAAAATGGCCAAAGCAATTTGTTTATGCGACCTAAGCACTAGTCTGTAGGTTCCTCTGCCATGCCCACCCAAGCGATAAGTAATTGTTGTCTGCAATGCAAAGGGTCCGCGGAGTTACAGTTTCAGAACGAGGCTATCGGGTCAACGTTTCTCGAGAAACACCAGAAACACTCCATGTCTGACCACATAACTCTGGAATCTGCGGTTTTTTCTGCCGAGGAAAAGGTTGAAATTCTTAGTGGTAATTGTCCTGGCATCACGAAAGGATGATTGAAAGAATGGCTGTCATTTCGGAAAGGAACGGAAAAATTTTTTCGTGTTTGTTCATGACTACGGTTGTTGTTCCTTTGTCGGCCTTTTTGAGGTTTAACTCAGAGTCACGTTTCAGGGCCCTCAGCGCCTTGCGTTCGGCCGGAAGCAAATTATCTTTTGGCTTTGTAATTTCTATTTCTGAAAGGTCACTTTTAACCTCTTCTAAATAGCTTTCAAGGGCTACTGATTTTTGTATTGGTGGTATCCATGTAGATTTCACGTGGCAGGGATGGGTTTTTTTGTCCTCCCCTATGTAAATCAGACGCATTCTCCTTGCGAACTGATCAAAGTCACACAATAGTTGTTGTCTGATCTGTTTTTGTTTTGTAGCGGGTGTTGGAATGAATTTAAGCCCTTTTGCCAGTAAATTAATCTGGTCGTTTGTAAGTTCTTTATTTGAGAGGGTTTTTATGTGCGTTTTGTTCGCCTCTAGTTTGATAGTTAAACGTGTTTGGCAAGACCGCGGTTTCGATCCTAATCTTGAGGATCTCGTCAGTTGCCGATTCTCTGAATAGAATGTTGCACCCGTACGCAATACAATGTCTAACCATGACGAGAACACGCTGTATCCTTAAGAAAATGATTAAAAATACCTCCAAACGTAGCCGTTTGCTTCGATTTTACTTGAAGGTTTTACCTGTGTGACCCGGTAGCCTCGTTTCGAAACTTCAAAGTCCGCTGAGCTCTCGTACAGTGGGCGTAAATGCGATAAGGGGTATTGAGTTTTCCCTTCAGGGGTGGTGGGAAACCAACTGACTAGTGCATTACAAACGAAAGAAAGCTCAATTGAAAGTAAACACTAATGCAAAATCATAGGTGTTTAGTTATGATCCAGTATCTCTATACTTCTACTAAATTTGCTGGCCAAGAGGAAACAATATGTGAAAGAGAACTTAAAACCAGATAAAATACGAGGAGAAAATAACGTTTTTTCTCTCAAATGAATGACACCGTTAGTTTATCCAAAGTAGATTGTAACTTTGCATTCATTAACATTTTCCTCAACTTCCCTTAAGTGTTAATTACAACAGAGTTGTTCAGACATTTACTGCTTACTAATCCCTCAACATAATTTTGATCGAAATTTGTAGAAAAAGTTGTGTCTGCCTTTCTTCAGATGAACCACACTACCAAAACTTACAAAGTGCTTTCTGGCACTGACTATAACTCAAATTTTCCTTTGTTCATAAAAGCTCCACACAGTATCTTCATAAGCAGCCGTCATAAGCTGCGCTTTTGATTGGTGGGTTATGAACCGAAATTATCTTTAGACAAGAAGAGGAGATTGTGATGCTTCAAGGTGATATGCGTCTGGTTTGACAAAGTAATAAAATTCTGGCTTATGGGTCAAGTACAATATTTTAGCTTAAGATAAAACTACGTATGATGCACGATCCTCGCAGTAGATAGAGCTATTTAAGCAATAGCGAAAGTCAGACCTGAAAAAAATCAGGCCTGTACGGGATTCGAACCACTGACCTCTGCGATACTAGTGCAGCGCTCTACCAATTGAGCTAACAAGCCAACTGAGAGTAGGCCGTTAAGTTGATTCGTAATAAACCCGTGAAAGTGATAAATCAGATACAATGAAATATATGAAGTTCATATATTTTATTTTGATTGGTGGGTTATGAACCGTAATTATCTTTAGACAATAGGAGGAGAAATATATGAAGTATATGAACTTCATATATTTCATTGTATCTGATTTATCACTTTCACGGGTTTATTACGAATCAACTTAACGGCCTGCTCCCAGTTGGCTTGTTAGCTCAATTGGTAGAGCGCTGCACTAGTATCGCAGAGGTCAGTGGTTCGAATCCCGTACAGGCCTGATTTTTTTCAGGTCTGATTTTCGCTATTGCTCTAATAGCTCTATCTACTGCGAGGATCGTGCATCATACGTATCTGATACCGTAGTTCAAAATATATGAACTTCATATATTTCATTGTCTCTTAAGATAAAACTATTGGGACACGAGTGAACTAACGCCCTTTCCTTTGAATATTTTCAGAACTATTTTAAAACTAGTTTCTAGAAATAACCTGTTGGATGATCAGGCAATGGAACTTGTGTTTCAAGATAAAAGGTATTTCTTAGCTATTAACAGTAACCATAAAGCTCAAACTGACAGGTTAGTTTCTTGATACATCTCAAAATTGCAATACGTGTGATTGGTCACCTGGGTTACAGTGGTGACCGCTAATGGAATATGTCACATGCTTACTCCTGTGTCAACGGAAACATCTCGATGAAGTTAATATACTATACGGGGTTGTTTTTCACGAGGAAACTTCTAAATCTTAGTGATATCACGGAAAAATTGTCTTACTCCTCCCTAGTTTAAGTCGGAAAGGCTATTGGCCACAAGTTTACTAGAACGCATATTCCACGTTGGGTAGTCATGGTAACTTTAGGCAGAGGTGAAATAGAGTCTAAAAAAATGTCTCTATAACTTTGTGGAGAAACAAACGTTTTGCTGGAGTTTTAAGCGAAAAAAATACAAAAAGGATTAATCTGATTATGAAAAGTCCCAAAGGTAGCATTGCATAATCGCTGCGTAATATCAGTAATGACCGGAACAATATTTCGCTAGAGGCCCAACATTTGCTAAACAACCACTTCCTGTCTTGGGTTAGTATTGCGAATATGGGCAAAAGTTATTAATTTTTTGACTGGGTTTTACTTTTTTTTGCACAGTCATGTACAAACACCCAGCACTAAAAGCAGACCATTCATTGGAAGAAAGACTTGGGAACAGTCAACTCCTTTAAAGAAACGACAGCAAGCTGTTTACCAATGGACTTCTTACCCTGGCTCATATCTAGCAAGAGACCACACAAGCTCAGACATGACAAGCTGTCAATCACATGCCAGTGCTCTAACCACACCATTACCAGGTGCAGTGAAAGTAGCAACTCCTTTTGCAAGAAAACAGGATCCATTAACTAGTGGGTATGTGCTGATGTTTACTCATTTGATACGTGTAGTGTAGAAAAGGGCATATGGTATTTCGTGGACTGGACTGGACTGGACTGGACTGGACTGGACTGGACTGGACTGGACTGGACTAGTAAAACGCGGACTAGTAAAACGCGGACTAGTTAAAACGCGGACTAGTAAAACGATAACAACAACAAAAAAAACAATTTCATACGAAGGCGATCATAAGACTTAATGGCAAGCCAATTTAGTAAGTGACAATACCTGTTTGACTTTTAAGCTGCAAATGGGTTTGACATGCGCCAGATACAAACGAATTTATAAGTTTAGGCTAAGAAAGAATTTATTCAGCACCAGTTCAAAATCCTAAAATACACTTTCGTCGTAAATTTTACGTCAGAAACGCAGGAATTCGATGAATAAAAGTCGCATTAAATCTCCTTGTGTCTAGGTAGAAAGAGGCTCATTGACTTCAGCTTTTCGGTGGAAGAAACACCAATTTACACATGCCATTACAGAAAACAAACAAGCAGACTGACAACTCCCGGCCAAAACACATATTTGCATTCACTTACAATTTGACTTTCCGTGAAATTTTAAAACGGAACAGAGGTAAATCTTCGAAGATTAATCGTCGTTAGAAATAAAAAATACTTTCCGTAAGATCTCTAACTGTTTCTCTTTTTACGAGAAAATCGTCGCATGATAATTTAACTCGTGTGTGTTTGTCATACCAGTAGTGCTGTTTCTTCAAAAGCGTATGCTTCTTTCTTCTTCAATTGACAGGTGTCACATCGTGACAGTTGCTTATCAAAAAAATGTTTCGGCGAAAACATTCTCTTTAACTTGAATAACGCTTGTTTTCTTTATAACTCACTCGCCATCAAATTGTGAAGTTCAAGGAGGATTTTCCCGTAATTAAACTCGTAATTGTAGCCCTAATCATTCGGGTTCTTTTAGCAATCATTGTTTTTATGCGTTAGAAAAAGATAAAAGTGTTATTCACCAGCATAGGTCGGTCCGTAACGGGAACTTCTGAACTGTTCGTATATTTCTGAACTGTTCAAAAATTGGTGTAGCATCCTGGATTCTTTAAGGCTCGGGTCGCATTACGACCGAATTGTTTACTCTAGGGATTAAACTCTGTCAACACAAGCATTTTCTAATGCGACCCAATTACTGCGGGTTCCTAAAAGTTTCAAAATTCTAAAAATCATCAAAGACGCCGGTGTGCCTGGGTGGGGCTCACCGATTTTGCCAAATTTTTTTGAAACTAAAGGACCCGCTTCCGTTGCGGACAAAGTTGTCATTTGTGCGTGCGTGTGAAAAAAGATAAAACCAAAAAGAGCGGGAAATTTCTCCATTTCTCAATTTCTCCATCTCTCCATCTCTCCATCTGCAAAACAAAAGCAAACCTTTGATTTTTTTGTTGTTGTTAAATAGCTGAAAACAAAAAGACTATAATCGCCATGCAAAGTGTTCTGTTTCGCCGCATGGTTAGTTCGGGGGAATGTTTATTTTTGCCGGATGTGAGATTGACTGCGTGATTGACGTTTCCATTTTAACCCGGTTGAAATGCGATCCTAATTAATGTTGTCAATTTCATTTTTGTTTTCCCGTTAAAAAAAAATTGGTTTTAGGTTTTTCGAAAGCCGGTGAAATTAAAACTTGACTGTAATGCGACCCCCCTAAGTAAAATTGTCTTGACTCAGTTGCATTAGAAAACGAAAATTGTCGGCTCGCGTCTCCTTAAATGATTGCCAAAGGAACCCGAATGAATCAGGGCTACAATTACGAGTTTAATTACGGGAAAATCCTCCTTGAACTTAACAATTTGATAGCGAGTGAGTTATAAAGAAAACAAACGTTATTCAAATTAAAGAGGAAGCTTTCGCCGAAACACTTATTTCTAAAGGTTATTAAAAGGCTTCCGAGCAAATTTTGAAACATTTTTTGATAAGTAACTATCACGATGTGACACCTGTCAATTAAAGAAGAAAGAAGCATACGCTTTTGAAGAAACAGCAGTACTGGTATGACAAACACACGCGAGTTAAATGATCATGCGACGATTTTCTCGTAAAAAGAAAAACGGAGATCTTACGGAAAGTATTTTTTATTTCTAACGACGATTAATCTTCGAAGATTTACCTCTGTTCCGTTTTAAAATTTCACGGAAAGTCAAATTGTAAGTGAATGCAAATATGTGTTTTGGAGTTGTCAGTCTGCTTGTTTGTTTTCTGTAATGGCGTGTGTAAATCGGTTTTTCTTCCACCGAAAAGCTGAAGTCAATGAGACTTTTTCTACCTAGACACAAAGAGATTTAATGCAACTTTTATTCATCGAATTCCTGCGTTTCTGCCGTGAAATTTACGACGAAAGTGTATTTTAGGATTTTGAACTGGTGCTGAATAAAATTCTTTCTTAGCCTAAACTTATAAATTCGTTTGTATCTGGCGCATGTCAAACCCATTTGCAGCTTAAAAGTCAAACAGGTATTGTCACTTACTAAATTGGCTTGCCATTAAGTCTTATGATCGCCTTCGTATGAAATTGTTTTTTTTTGTTGTCGTTTTACTAGTCCGCGTTTTACTAGTCCACGTTTTACTAGTCCGCGTTTTACTAGTCCGCGTTTTACTAGTCCGCGTTTTACTAGTCCGCGTTTTACTAGTCCAGTCCAGTCCAGTCCAGTCCACGAAATACCATATGCCGTAGAAAAGGAGCATTGCGATGACTCAATATGCAAATACAGCTGTACCACCCACAATGGAGAGAACAGTGATAGCTGAGTTTCACTAATTTTAAACCTCAAGATTCGATTTTTTTTTTGACTCTGCGGAGATGTTTTTTTTTTCTTTTTCTTTTTGTCTTTTAACCAACACTTAATACATAAATCAAAATCGTCTTAAGTTTAGCGTTATTTCAAAGTTATATACCTGAAAACAACCTCACAAAATATCTCAATCCCATTATTTCAGCTGTGTGTGGTTGTCAGGCAGCCGTTGTCAACCTAGCCAGATTTTTTTTATAAAGCAGTTTGTCGCTGCTGCCACTGAGTCACGTCGTGTAAAGTAACGGAACAAAACTTAAGTACTCTACTCTTAAATAGCTATTAAACAACAACCCGAGAAAGTCACACAAATTGCTCGATTTCTTGCACATTTTCCCTAATGATCGTAAATCTGCCCTGGAAAATTTATATAACGTCATTTGTTTTCCACACCCCTCACAAGACTGAATATTGTACATTTCAAACAAGGCAAACCTTAAGCATTCAAACACAAGTCGGTGAAACTCAAGATATAATAATCACGGTCCAATAGACGCTTAGGTACATAATCAACAAGGGTAGCTCAAATGACATAATTTGGTCGACTTAGTAGAGTTTCCTCATGTAGTTGATTAATGCAGACGTTTAAGGGTCGTTGATTGTGAATGGTTGATTGTGAATCGTTGATTGGAGGTAGTTGATTGAATATACCTTGTTTGAACTAAGGATGAAATAACGTAAAAATTTTCTTGTGGACATTGCCTATTACAAACGTTAAGTAAATTTTAAATCACGATTAATGATATGTACACCGACTAAATGATCTTTTAATTATATATAAAGTATTCAGTGATCTTACTTTGGTCTCCTAAGGCTGGCTTGTACGTAATAGATTGAGGTAGAGTGAGCGTAGTGAATATTAAAGGGATTTTCATAGTGATGTAGCGTAGGTTTGTGGAAGGTCTGTAATGTCATCTTTTTGCATTCATATTACACAAGACTATAATTTAATCAGTAGTACTTGCATTTGCGAGATCAGTCATCATGGAATTGATGCTGAAGCCTCTGTAATAATTAACTAAATTATGTTTGTGGTATAAGCTAACAAATATATTGTGAACAACTGAAACAAGGATGTATTCTCTATTTACTGAATTCTCTGTTTAGCGTTACATTGTCCACTGCGACCAGCCAAAGCAAGAAGAACCAGGCTAAAGGTCTTGTTTCCAAAGAGAGTCCAGACACTGTAGAGTCAGGCCCTTACACCTCACCACCAGGAATGGTAGTTAAGAAAACAGACCTATTAACAAGGTGAGTGCATTTACAGAGAAGCCGGCGACCATCATGTACGTGTTCGGCATGGATGATTTTGATTTCAGAAGCCGTTGTTGCGTATTGTTTGAAAAGATGCAGCGCTATTATTAGTTATTTTGGAAAATCAAACAGTTTATTAGCAATGAAAAATAACAATTTTAAGAATCATCGCGGTGATCCTATCAGGAGTTGAACCTATGCCCTACCTCTGTAAGGAGCTTGATCTCAAGAACAATGGCGACGGCAACTGATACTTCGAAAATTTAGACCTTGAAAACTAAGACTTCGAAAAAAAAGATCTTATAAAAAGCCACCCATTGGCAAACTACCCTAATGTTGATTTTCAGCCGCCGTTGGCAGGTCACAAAAAAACATTGAGACACGTAAGGTTAACCCCGAAAGTTGGCCATGTTCTTTCCAAGAACGATGCAGTAATTCTTACTTACATTCCTTCAATGTGGAACTTAGTTGAACTATGCTTCATTTTTTTTCTTCCTTTTTTATTGAAAAAGGTTTGATGTTGTGTTTGAAGACAGTCAGTCTGGTGAGGAGATGATTCGTACCCACACTGGACGAACCCGACGTCTATACGGTGAGCCTGCACAAACTGAAACAAGCTTCACGTCTGGAGGGGATAACGCGGTTGCCGGTCTTACTTCTAACGACTCAACATACAATGTTGGTGGGGAGGGAAGACAAGAAGAGCCCAAACAAAATGGTTCGTATGACGTTATTGTTATTTAGAGATCAGTCAATACTTAGAGGAACGTTCTTGTTTCAAGAAGCCTCGTTAACCTTGTCCAGCAGAGGTTTTGCTTCTACTTTGACAACTGTGTTGGAATGACGTGTCGTCTGAATATGCGTACGGAGCGAACCGGTTTGAGAAACCGCTGTGTTTCAGTAGCAGTCGTTTCGTAGGGCCGCAAGCGCTTCAATAACCATCAGGAATTATAAGCAACATCCACGTTTAAACTCTCAACGATCCCTTTGAAATAAAGGATCTTTTGGCTCTTGAAAAATTGAGTACAATAGCGCAAAGCAGTGGAATGTATAGTGTTGGAAGCAAAGCATTTCTTTACCTAGGTGCGGATGCTTCCAAGTGGAAGTGAAGTATAGTGTTAGAAGCAGCGCATTTCTTTACCAAGGTGTGGATGCTTTCAAGTGGAAGTGACGTGTAGTGTTGGAAGCAAAGCATTTCTTTACTTAGGCGCGGATGCTTCCAAGCAGAAGTGACGTATAGTGTTGGAAGCAAAGCATTTCTTTACGTAGGTGCGTATGCTTCCAAGGGGAAGCAACGTGTAGTGTTGGAAGCAAAGCAGTTTTTTTACATAGGTGCGTATGCTTCCAGGGCCAAGGTTTTGAAATGCGAATCATATGCAATTGTTGCTTAGATTTGAACTGAGTCTCTCTTTTCAACCGCTGGTCAAAGGAGCGAGGATTCTTGGAACGAGAATACTTGGGGAGGGCTGGCGCTAATGGAGTGAGCTCATCTTCAAATTATTTTGACCTTCCCCTTTGTAAAGCACATGTCTCGCTCACCCGTTCCTGTCACCCTTTTGTCGTATAAAAGGTTTAGAAGTTGCCTAATCATAGAGCGCAGTGAAGCACAACCAAGGTCATCTCGAGTTACTATGGTAGTTCTGTTAAAGATTCGGAGTTCCCTCATGACCGATCTTGACTTCATGCACCAAGATTTAATATAAAGTGTAAACCCGACACTAGCCAAGCGCGGAAGAACATGCCACAGTCGTTTCTTGTGGGTGCTTTGACAATGATATGATTCAATTTTTACATTTAGTATGATGTGCACGTCATCAGTTGTGTTCGTTTGTGTGAGTGTATGTGTGTGTATGTGTGTGTGTGCCGTAACTTTCTGTATGAATCTCACGAATCTGTTCATTTTTTGAGACTTAAATATCTTCAATAGAATCTAGTTCGTTATTGTTATTATTTTTACCATTCTTATTATAATTATTCAATGAATATCGTTTTAATATTCAAGTGCTTAGAATCATCATAGTTTTTATTACTATGGTTGTTTTTTCTATAATTATTTTTATAGTGATGTTCAACGTACCTGAGAAGGACCTCGGAGGTAAAGGTGATCAGGTAATGATAAATTCAACACCTCAGGGAAATGTTAGTTGAGACTTCTTCAGTGAGAGTACCTGGCCAGCAATCACATGGAAAAGTCTAAAAATAAGAACTTGTATTCATGACATTGCGCTAACTTGGCTTGTATTATTCGCATAATACAAGTATGATTTCGCTCTAAGTCAGGCATGCCTTTCCTTAATTTTTTAGGTTTATAGTGATTGAACTGTAAGAAGAATGATAATCTTATAGTTCATGAGACGACATTACCCTTAAAGTGAATATCGAAACTGCATCTCAAGTTCTTTTCCAAAAAAAAATTAAATTCTGTCCGCTTTGCGACTGTTGGCGAAAACTGGAAATCTGTATCATGGACGGATACTTTGCTTGCTCATTGGGGCTTCTTGATTTGATTATTGTGAATCTGGCTGGTTCACTTTCTCAGATATTTTCCCTCGCCCTCTGTCGCTTGTAAAACCTTGATATCTTCATAGCAGAAGGTGGGTCAGCCCGACAATAGTATTGCAGCTGGTAAGGGTTCCAGGATGAGACTTATTCTAAGGTAGCACCTTATACATCTTGAACTCGTTCCTGGCTCACAGGAAGAGGCCCCAGGACTTGTGATCAATACCAACCACCTTGTTGCACGTCCTGTTTACGCGAGTCAAGAATTAGAAATTTCAACGGCGTGAGACCAAGTCTCTGATGGTAGATTTCAAGTTATCATAATAATGATTGCTTTTCTTGTGGAAAAGAGAAAATTATGGATTTTGGTTGTGGTGTTGTTGGGAGGAAGCATTTTTGTTGGAGCGAACGGTGTCTTGATAAGAAAACAAACAAAACAAGACTAAAGAGTTCTAAAGCTGACTAAAGGGCGAAAGCTCGAAACGTCAGCTTCAGAAACTGTTTGTGGTGGCCAATTTAAATTATCAACTCAGTCCATAAGACCAAATTATCTTGTAATAGCTCTCATCGACGCAGCCCTACACAGTCTCTTTAGAAACTTCCATACCCCCTTTAATCAAAACAACACTAAACATTACCGAAACAATATTTTAATACTCGCTCTACGATCGGCGAATTAGTTACGAAGATCATTGGGACACACCAAGAACTGTTCGAAATAGGGGTAAAATAGAAGAACAGCTCCCCAAAATATCTGTCGGCCGACTGTTGCGAACGAAACACAGAAAACACAACGAAAACACAACAGAAACACAACGAAAACACGGGCTTGTGCAATTTTGTGAGTCTGAAAAATTTACTCGTATTGCTAAATTTAAGTAACTAAACTCTTCCAATTTCAGCGGAACGAAATGTGTCAGTCAGATACTACACATCAAGTTCATATAAATGAAGATCGATACGGCCAATAATGCCTCGCACTCGAAATTTGCCTCTATCGCGTGGTGTTCCTCAAAATTCATTTTGACATTCAAACTTACTAAGATGACAGTCTAAAAAGTCTAAAAAGTTATACATATGGTGAGCTTATCCTTGACTCAATTTTATCTTAGCATGAATATTGCTCTTTTAACTATTTTGTAGCTGGCAAGCAAGGACTTGAAGGATAACCCTGCTATGATGGAGAGGAAGTTTTCTATTCTTTCTGAAGAAAGAAAACGGGTCAGTTTTAATAGGCAAGCATGCAAATGAGTCTGGTTTCCTTTCTTTATACAAAAATTGAAAATCGCCTGTTGTCCACAATAGTAATGTGAATCTCAGGACCTTAGGATTTGAACCTTGTACGATTTTAGACAGAATTAAGTGCAAAATATGGTTAAGGTGATTCCTCACTTTTGCATTGCGGATCCTATCATAAAAATCACGTAATAAGGTGAATAAGTGCGCGTGCGTTCCGAGAACACGGTATTGTTTTCTAATCAATGAACCAGGTAAAGAGGTACCATGGCCTTTAGCTCTTCAACGACCACGGTGACTTATTTTTTTACTGCTCAATTTCGATGAATAAATTATCCCCTTTAAATCGAAAAAATTCCAAGAAATTCATGACGGAAAAAAGATAGCTAGACGCTTGCACGCAACCCGTTACTCGATGATGCAAATTTTGGCCTTGAAAGCAACGACTCGAGGAACCTATTCAGTTGATGTCTTCAAAAATTGCGCGATTTTTTGCACAAGTTTTACATCAAATTGTTTCATACGCTCGAAACTTTCTTCCTATCAAGTTTTTTTTCAAGTGTTACGTTAAAAATCCTTACTTTCTGCCACCGCAAATGTACCTGGACCGATGAAATGACGCGCGTGCTTAGTGCCATTACTTACATAAATGGGATAAGATTGGCTCATCATATCTCTTAAACAAGCACGGTGACCTATATTTTTCATTTTAATTTTCGAGACAGAGAATTCCTTTTTTGAGGAATCACCCTAACTCTTTGTTATGCTACTCTATCAGGCGACTCCTTCCCTTGAGGGACCGCTTCGCAAATAACTCTTCTGTTTCTCTCAGTAAACAATTGCTTCGAACTCTCTCTTAGGCAACCACTACTAGAACTTCTTAAGTGACCACAACCACTTGTTTTGTGTTTTCCCTAAGCGACCTTTGGACGAAATCCTTGCGTTTCTCAGAAGTTACAGAGATTTTTTTTAAAATGGACGATAGATAAAAAATATTCCTTTGACATTACAGTTTAATTTAAAGTTCGATGCGCATACTTAAGTCATGAATTCAGAGCTCATTTCAAAGTGCAAAAAAAAAAAAGAAATTGATTGAGCGAGGAGCGCACTGATATACTTCCTGGTTTAAGAGAAGTTTTTCAAAGCAGAACCTTTTGGGTTTTTTTCTTTTTTATTACTTCATTTACTCGAGGAGAAGAGAAGCAGTAAATTTAGTTGGTGGATCCATTGCGTTTTTGGCTTTTTGTGTCGAGTTAGTGTACCTAAAACTGCGTAACTCTTACCACAATATGTTAAACCGGACATAAAATGTGATATTACTGAATGCATATTGCCACAGGTGGGTGTAGGGATGTGCACAAGCTTATTCACCAGTCCTTCAGATTTTGCTTTCTTTCTAACAATTGCAGCTTGAATCTACCTTGAGCCGAATTCCAAACATGCAAAAATTGTCAAAAAGGACAAAGGAGGACAAGGTAAGATAGCATAGACTATGGGCTTTGTCTCACGCAAGTTCTAACTCACCAGCACGATCGTAATAATTAGATAAATAACTAAATAAATGGATACATTAAAACGTCATTTACCGTACTAAATGGATCAGCTTTCAAAAGTAAAAGGTGGTATCAACCATGTGTAGCAAAATAAAAATAGAAATACAATAAAAAACATGTAATACTAAACGGTAGTGGGCATTTGATAGAAAGAAAGCTGTGAACAGACAAATGTTTCTCTTCCCAATATCCGTTCGCCCCTCATGTAATCCTGCCGTTTGCAAATTAACCGTAGTCGGCCCGTGAACGAGATCCAGCATTATTTTTGAAACGATTCTCCTATTTATTACTTCCATTTTGAAATCACTGGTGATCCTTGCAATCTGATTTGCCCTCATCGGTGCGACTGATACACGAATCGCAACATTTTTTCTTTAAATCGCTGAAAATAAAACAATCTGATATCGAGGCTTGTTTAAAGTAAACAGTGAAATGTAGGAAAACGCAAATCACGTTGTGCCACCTTTATATCCAGGTTAATATACTGGATCAATTTAAATATTTGCACAGTCTAAAATGCTGTATTTGAATGACATATTTTGCAAATTCAAAATGGATATATTAAGGACGTAATTGAACTCTGTGTCGCAGATGATTTCAGACCTAATAATATACATGAAAAAATTTCTCAGTTCTGATGGTTTGGATGAATGCAGTTTTCAGTTAATTCAGTGCAGAAGAGAGTTAATTCATTGCAAAGAAAGAAACAAACCAGACATTCTGATTGGTCAGAATGATTGGTCAATGTCAGTGTCAAGGTCAATGTCAAGGTCAATGTCATTTTTCCACGTGATGCGCGCGCTTTTCTTCTGCGTAGTTATGAGGAGCTACCTCGTATTTTTTCATGTATATTATTAATAGATAATCACATGATTTTCTCGTGCAATTTGGAATAAATAAGCACTTGTAAATTTTTTCAAAGACCACAAATTGCACTCGCCCTACGGGCTCATGCAAATTTGTTAGTCTTTGAAAAAATTTACTCGTGCTTATTTATTACAAATTGCACTCGAAATCATGTGATTACCTATACAAATTGCACTCAACTTAGTTCAATTACCATTATTAATTACCATTATTTATTACCAGTGATATCAAACCTTCGCGTGACTACATTCGGCGGAATGAATTTTTTTTTGACCAAATATTTAGTAAATAAACCCGTTCGGGCGGCTGTTATGTCGGCTGATAATGTCCGCGGCTGAGAGATTGTCCGAAAAATGAATACTTGGCCGAGAAGCGAAGCTTCGATTGCAAATATGAAATTTTGAGACTACCAGCAAGCCAGAACGGGGTTTATTTATTTTATAACCCTCCCATTAATTTTCACATCGCAATTAAACTGCGCGTAAACACAGTAAAAAGAGCGCTGGACTGTTGTGCGGGAGGTCGAGGTCGATGGTTCAAGCCCCGGCCGGACCAACACTCAAGGTCTTTAAATAACCGAGTAGAATGTGCTACCTTTTTATAATATCAAGAAATGGATAGACATTCTAGTCTTCTCGGATAAGGATGAATAAGCCGTAGGTCCCGTCTCCTGCATGTAATAATTAGTTCATTTGGTTAGGCAGTGGACGTTAAAGAACCCACTCACGAGATTACTGTGATGTGGTCTGGCCTGTTTACTGGGAATTGAAGGGGAGGGGGCATCTTCAAATAAGTTTCCTTCGGTTGTTTGTAAACTGCTGATGCAGTCCGGCCAAAGCCCCCCGGAAAGTGTTGTGATGCGCATTTGATCATATCCACATGTTAATTTGCGCAATATAAATATTTAATTATTATTATTATCGCAGAGAAATCAACTGAATGCTACATTCTAATCAGGTAGCACAGGGCGAAAACCGTAACCTGTGACCCATGGAGTAAAAAATAAATGTACATTAACTAATCCTAAAAAGCTTTTCCGTTGTGTCTACAGTCCTCCTTCTAACAGGAACTCAAACTGCCACCTTGAAAGTCCGGGCAATATTCAGCGTGCCCGAGAGCACTGCCCTCTGCATCTTTCGCAGTACGTTTATTATTATGCAGTATACACGTTTGGATGCTAGTGAGCTAAGCAAGATAGGGCGAAAATTCGTAGCCTATCTGCATGACAGGACTTTTAACTATGATAATATCTAATACTACTTAAATATAAATGATAAATATAAAACGATAAAAGTGTCAATTGGCCCAATACTAAGATGTTTTTTTTTTTTTACATGTTCATGATTTACTGTTCGGCTCTTAAAATATCCTTAACTTAAAATGTTCATAAAATACTGTTCATAAAAACCAAGTCATAATGTCCTTAAAATTCTTACGATGTAACCAGTTTAAGTGTTCTTGCAATGTTCAGAGTACTACTTAATACAGCTTCCTGCGTTCTCAGCAATATTTCTTTGTATCTTGTACCAAAGAAGCCCTTCATTTCAGTTTCCATAGCTTTAGACCATCCTCCAAGTATTATTATTATTATTATTATTATTATTATTATTATTATTATTATGCAGTATACACGTTTGGATGCTAGTGAGCTAAGCAAGATAGGGCGAAAATTCGTAGCCTATCTGCATGACAGGACTGTTAACTATAATAATATCTAATACTACTTAAATATAAATGATCAATATAAAACAATAAAAGTGTCAATTGGCCCAATACTAAGATGTTTTTTTTTAAATGTTCATGATGTACTGTTCAGCTCTTAAAATATCCTTAACTCAAAATGTTCATAAAATACTGTTCATAAAAACCAAATCATAATGTCCTTAAAATTCTTACGATGTAACCAGTTTAAATGTTCTTGCAATGTTCAGAGTGCTACTTAATACAGCTTTCTGCATTCTCAGCAATATTTCTTTGTATCTTGTACCAAAGATGCCCTTCATTTGAGTTTCCATAGCTTTAGACCATCCTCCAAGTACATCTATAATGACGTTTACATGTGAGATCTTGTATTCTGGGTGTTGTTTTGTCAGGTCAAGTCTAAGTGCTCCATACTTCTTAGTCTTTTCGTTGTCTTTCTTGTCTCTGTTGTTGATCCAAGGGCAGCTCATTTCCACCATAAGTACCTTCTTGTTTTTGTGGTCGATGAAACGTGCATCCACACGATTAGATCGTACATATGTATGATCAGCATATACTGGTACATCCCAGTATGCCTCAGCATCAGGTGATTTATAAAGAGGTTTGAGCTTCACATCTGAGAACCATGGCGGAGTACTATCAGCGAGCTCTAGGTCTTTGAGCATCTCAAAGAAGAACACTTTCAAAACAAAATTGTGCCTTTCTAAGTACTTGGACTGAGTTAATGATGGACATCCAGCCAGTACATGTGCCATGCTCTCAGGACCTTCGCCACACATTCTATATTTGACATCGTTCTTGTCCGTTGTTCCAGTCTTGTAGGCCATGTAGACCTTTGTTGGTGTGAGCTGTTCGTACAGTTAGAAGATGCCTGCGATACAGTGGGTAGGAGCACATTGCCATTTATTGAACCTTGCAAAACAATTTTCATGGCTCAGTTGATAATCTTGCCATCTTGCTTTTAAAAGACTTCCTTGCCACTGTTGATCTTCGACGTTTTTGACAAGTTTCTCATTTACAACTTTCTTTATATGCTTCTTGATGTGCAGATCTTTGGTAGTTATCTCTGGTTCTTCTGTTGGGCTACATGATGGTTCAGTGGTATTTATCATTATTAAAATGAAGACCCTGTGGTCTAAAGCGAAGACCTACAGGTCTGAAACGAAGACCCATTGTTCTAAAAACCTTTTTTTTCAAGGAAAGGCTATACACTAAGCTAAAATGCTCTCATTTCTGTACCGCATAAATTAAAATGTCATCTGAGCGCGCGACTAACTTGACAGTTACGTTATCTCAGTCGTTACAACACATGTCAAACTGTGTAACGCAACTAAATTCTAAGAATATAGAAATATACGTTTTAGTGACGATTTTGGTATATTTTGTCCTCACCAATATTCTATTTTTCGAATGCATATTGAGCAAATTATAATGAGGTGACTTCATTACTTTGCTACACTGTCTTTATCATATAAAGGCGCAAAGGTCAACTGTGCGTGACTCGCAAATTTATTCACCACAGGCTACAAGGATGATCTCCCGCCAGAATGGTCTAAAACCACAAAAACTACGTAAATTTCTGCAGTGCATAAATTAAAATGTCATCTGGGCGCCCTTTATCTCAGCACACACAACACGTGTCAAATTGTGTAACGCAGTCAAATATCCAAGAGTATCGAAATGTACGTTTTAGTGACGAGTTTCGTACATTTCCTCGTCACCAACATTACAGTTTAGATTTTTTCAATGATATTGAGGTGACTTCAATAATACTACGTCATACTGTCACTGTACCTACCGCTTGATGGAGGCTTGATCCGTTTTAAAGGCCGGGCTCACAGCTCGTCTGTGCGTGACTTACAAAGCTACATGATACGTATGATGCACGATCCTCGCAGTAGAGAGCGCTATTTATGCAATAGCGAAAATCAGACCTGAAAAAAATCAGGCCTGTACGGGATTCGAACCACTGACCTCTGCGATACTAGTGCAGCGCTCTACCAATTGAGCTAACAAGCCAACCGGGAGCAGGCCGTTAAGTTGATTCGTAATAAACCCGTGATGATAAATCAGATACAATGAATATATGAAAGTTCATATATATTTTTTCTTTTTTTTTTTTTTTTTTTATTACATGCCTGATTTTTTTCAGGTCTCGTTTTCGCTATTGCATGAGTAGCGCTCTCTACTGCGAGGATCGTGCATCATACGTATCTATAACCGCAGTTCAAAAAATATATGAACTTTCATATATTCATTGTATCTGATTTATCATCACGGGTTTATTACGAATCAACTTAACGGCCTGCTCCCGGTTGGCTTGTTAGCTCAATTGGTGGAACGCTGCACTGGTATCGCAGAGGTCAGTGGTTCGAATCCCGTACAGGCCTGATTTTTTTCAGGACTGATTTTCGCTATTGCATAAATAGCGTTCTCTACTGCGAGGATCGTGCATCATACGTATCTATAACCGCAGTTCAAAATATATATGAACTTTCATATATTCATTGTATCCAAAGCTACATGAATAATCTTGTACAGTCAAACACAGCACATGCAATGTTCCCGTAGAAGTTTGTAATTGGTTATATATTAGGCAAGTGTAAAAACAAACAACAGCTATTGAACTCTCGCGGCTTTGATATAGGTAAAAAATGTCATACACTAAACTTGAAAACTACATTTTAGTCTCATCACACAAATTGACTTTAACGAAACTGGCTCTTCATTTTGTATCAGACAATGGTTACGTTTCAAAGGCTTGTGCTTATAGCTGTCTGATAAAGCTGTCGCGTAGGTCAAAAGATGACTTATCTGTCAGTTTTTGTTAAGGTGGCTCGTACCGGTTTTCGTCTTTTTGATGGTTTGTAACTTTGAAAGAATACGACAGAAAGACTGACCAACGCCGGTTGAACACTTTTACGGGGTTGAATTATATAATCATTGGTTATCCAAAAATAGGTGTCATTTCGTAACTAGCAGTTTCCATGGCAACGCTTTCAGAGGCTTGTTCAGACGCATTTTTTAGCTTGTGGCTTGAATAATTCGAAAACTAACCCGGTGACCCCATGATTTTTTTGCAGTGATTGCTTTTGGCACTTGAAAAGGAAAATACACTAAGATTTTTAAAAAATTCTACCGAGCGGAATTTCAGAAAATCTAGAAAAAAGGCAATTTTCAGACATCGCAAATTTCCTTCCGTAGAATTGTCTAGTTTTTTTTTTCTGATGATTCCTTTCGACGTTATTATCATATTGGAACAATAAAAAGAAGGGGTCACCGGACTTGTTTTCATGCAATAGCTTTCGTGAGTTTAGCAATTTCCGCGCGCGTTCTCGCACATTTAAAAATCTGGATTCTATAAGATCAACATTTGCTCATGATCTGGTATAGCTAGCGTGTGCTCGCGCGCGCGCCTACGATCTGATGTCTACAGACGTTTACTGCTAATTAAGAAAATCATTAAACAGCTGTCCAAGATAGCCTCCCGGGCTCATCTTCAAAATCCTACACACGACCTCTGGGTATATCATATTATTTTCCTTCAAGTTTCAAAGTCTTCTTCCACTTCAGGTAGATTATCCTTCACTTGAGTTCTTCTTTTTTCGCCGTCGCAAGATTTCATATCGGTTGAATATTTCTTTTAAATGTGAAGTGAAGCAACCTTTACTTCTCCAAAAATCGTCTTCTTTATCTTAGTTTCTATCTTCTGCATTCACAGTAGCCGCTCAACACATCAAATACAAGCTCTTAGGTAAACTTCTCACAAAAGTAGATAAAATTCCACGCGCCGCCATCTTTGTTTTGAATTTTCATCCTTTGATCTCGCGCTACTTTCGCACGTTTCTCTCGCGCGCGTCACGCAAGAGTGACCTGTTCCCCGCGCGAGGAAACTGGTACGAGCTACCTTAAATGAACGGTCCTCACATCATCCTCGGAGACCCAGGGGCTGTGTGTCGATTTCAAGTTAAGGGCAGAAGAGCCTCTTGGGACATTGTCTTTCAAGACTAGTTCCAAACGGTCGTATTCGTTCTGTCATCTGATTGGTGCCAGAAAATCTTTGTGTTTTTCTGCCCAATCAGAGTGAAGTGTGCTTTAGAGTCTTTTCGTGTGTTTTAACACGCACATATACGAGAAGCTCAGTTGCTCACTTTGCCGTTGTTTGGGCCTTGCGATTGGGCCGTACGACGGAGCCTTGCTCTAGGTGAAAAGTGTCAGTCTCAGCACACTATGTAAGAGAAATCGATCAGATTTTCAGGAAAAATCTCACCGGAAATTATACTGAATACTTTCGCAGGTATCACAAGAGAACGTGTATAAAAGTTTACGAGGTTCGTATAAAACACGAGGGTTGCAGGTGTTGATATGTCGCTTTAAACGTTAAACGAGATGTAAGCTTAAATCTTTCTAGATTTCTTGTACAATTTGCGGTGACTGAAACTTTGCCAATCTCGTGAAGTTGTTTCGTCGCACGGGCCACGCCGGTATGTCGAGCAACTGGTGCTTATGCTTACTTACGTAGCTTTCCTTGCGCGCCAAAATCTAATCTTTGCTTTGTCGTAAAGTCTCACAATGTGGCCAAAGTTGCAGAGAACGTTAAGTTCGTGGACGACCTCCAGCAAGCGCTTACAGAAAGCTTAGCTGTGTTTCCGATTAGCTAATTGAAATCTGAACAGAAACTAATTGTCGAGAACATCGTGGGAAGGAGAGATGTTTTCGAACAGTTACCGAAGGGGTTTGGAAAGAGTTTAATCTTTCAACTGCTGCCTAGAGTCTTCAAATTCTTGAGCTCGAAAGGCCACGGATTCTCTTCCACTCCCTTGGTCATTGTCATGTCACCTCATTTGTCGATTGTTTACTTACTTAATCCTCTTCGTGTTGTGAAACACATAAGGCCTCGGCCAAAGAGCGCCATTGGATTCTGTCGGGTGCTTGTCGTTCCAGGTGACCCCATGTCCAGCTGTTTTCCTTCATCTCTTTCTCCACTGTCCTCCACGATTGTTGAAGACCAATGAATAAAGGCTGATAGTTTCTAAAGAAACTGTTAGGGGCTGCGTCGGTGGGGGTAACGAAATAATTTGGATATATCAACAAAGTTGAAATGGTAAATTGGCCACCGTAACGATCACAAAAGCTGACATTTTGAGCGTTAGCCCTTCGTCGGAGCGAATATTCGCTCCGACGAATTCCCTGATTGGGAATCGATGCTGCTTTCATTGGGGAAAACAAAATCAAAGACAAGGAAATATTGGATGCAAAGGGCGGGTTTGCTTAGTACATGTCAGCTTAGTACAGGGTTATCAACCCACATCTAATAAACAAAAGTTTCCACGCTTAGCTTTTCTTTTCTTTTTTTTTCAGGCAAAGATTAGATTAGATTTTGACGCGCACAGAAAGCTGCGTAAGCGCCAGTTGCTCGACATACCTGCGTGGCCCGTGCGACGAAATAGCTTCACGGGATTGGAAAAGTTTCAGTTACATCAAATTATACAAAAAATCTACACTGGCAGAAAGAATTGAGATTACATCTCGTTCAACATTTAAAGCGACATATCAATGCCTGCAACCATTATGTTTTATACGAACCTAGCAAACTTTTAAACACGTTCTCTTGTGATACCTGTGAAAGTATTCAGTATAATTACCGGTAAGATTTTCGCGGACAATCTGATCGATTTCTCTTACATTGTGTGCTGAGACTGAAACTTCTCACGGCTCAAACAAACATAGCGAGCAACACTAGAGCTTCTTGTCCGTATTAAAACACACGTAAAGACTCCAAAGCACACTTCACTCTGATTGGGCAGAAAGAAAAATAAAGATTTTCTGGCACCAATCAGATGCCAGAACGACTGCGACCGTTTGGAACTAGTCTTGTAAAACAATGTCCCCATGGGCTCTTCTGCCCTTAACTTGAAGTCGACTCACAGCCCCTGGGTCTCCGAGGATGTCCTCACATTGGACTAAGTGTTCATTTCAATCTCTCGGAGTTGGAGCAATAATTTTTGTTCTAAACAGCACAGCTCAGATGTTTAATAGGGCTCCCACTGGTGCACTTAAGCTAACGCCAGGAACGCCTGCATGAAATTTCATTCTCAACGCAGGGATACATATGAGAGTGATGATTTAATCTCCCCAGGAAAATCACATTCTGGCGGGAGATCATCCTTGTAGCCTGTGGTGAAGAAATTAGGGACCTTAAGCAACCACGACGGCGACGGCAACGAGGACGTGAAAAAACAAGAGATCTAACTGGCAGAACAATAGCTCAGCACGTGCGTTTTGAAACTTTGTACATTTCTTAGCCGTCCTATGTAAAACAACAACGTGAAATCGCCAACATTTGCGTCGTCTGCGAGCCGAAACCGCGACGGCAAATTATTTTAATTTCCATTTGGAACTCAATGCTACTTTTATACGTCATACTGAAGTTGAGCTGTGGCGCCGTATGAGACAGTAAGCTCATGTAGCTATTTTTGAAGTTCTAACTAAGAGTAGAGGTTTATTTTTTAATCGAAGTCTTCCTTGGCGTTGCCATCCTGACTGCTTAAGTTCCCTATTAACTAGTCACGTACAGATGACCTATGTGCCTTTATATGATAAAGACAGTGTAGCAAAGTAGTGAAGTCACCTCATCGTAATTTGCTCAATATGCATTTGAAAAATAGAATATTTGTGACGACAAAATATACCAAAATCGTCACTAAAACGTAGATTTCTATATTCTTAGAATTTAATAGACCCTTCCACGGTTTTTACGGCCATATTGTTTGGGGGTCAAACAAAACCTCGTTGCGTAGCAACAAGCAATATATTCTTTTGTAATTATTCGACGCGCGTCGGTACCTTCACTCAATATCGTAACTTTATAGAGAGAAAATCGCTTATCTTCGTCTCCAAATCTATTGGGAACATAGATAAGGCGTCACTAAAAGTAAGTGCCGAATTTTTGGCGAAGTACCTTTTTATCACTGCGTTTTATGGGCAGATTGATATGTTGTTTGAAGGTGACCTCGTGTCCGCCATGGTGCGAGAATGGTATTTAAAAAAGCACTTCTTTCAGTTGGGAAATTACAATATGTTTTTTAGCCATCGATATTGTGTAGTTTTAAATTTTAGGATTTATGGTGGAAGTAAGTACTCAAATAAGGTTCTGAAAGCATCTGTATTTCGCATGCCAGTATGGAGTCGAACATCAGCATCTCTGGTTATTTGTGCAGAGGCTGTTCACAGTTTTAACCCCAGGGAATCGTCTCCACTTTTCATCGATTCGTCACTTGCAGTGATGGTATCACTATTATCAACCGATGTTGATAATCGCCGCCTTTTGGGTGACTTAGTATTTGAATGCTCAAAAGGAGTCAAAAAAAGAGTAGGTATTGGATTGCTTACTGAAGACTTCCCGTCTCGAAAATGATTGAAGCAGACGACAACACTCTCCCTTGACTTTCCTATTGAAAAATATTTTCTTCCCTTCTGAACCTGTCGAGACCATGCTTCAATTAATGATTGCTTGGGCTTGTGGAACGATAACTTCTGTACATGTGAGTGGATGACCCATTTTTTCGGATCTCCTCTATCATTGTTACAGCCGCCGACAGAACACCAATCTCCAAAACCCATTAAACCAAGGGTTTCTCTTTGCCGAGTTATTGGTTTTTCAAGAGTATGTTAGCCTGTCTGGACGAAAAGGTTTAAAAAGCACGTAAACACATTTATTTCAATTTTTCTTCTGCACAATTAAGTTACTTAAATACAAAAAGTCATTCGGAAAAGCTGTACTCTGACCTTCTGGCATTATGTCGGCCGCGAGGTCACGTCCAAAGAAAAACGATCTCAATGTTCCCATAAAACGCAGAGAAGAAAAGGTTTTTCGCCGAGAGGAGAAAAAATCACTCGCCTTTATTGATGTCTTCCCTTTTTCAGCGATTAATATTAATTTTTGTTCCTGAACCAAGCGAAAATTTAAACGAGGGTAGCGATGCGCGTCTTCTTATCATAAGAGATTCTATGGCTCGTTGCTACGCAACGAGGTTTTGTTTGACCCCCAACCAATATGGCCGATAAAACCGTGGAAGGGTCTATTGCGTTTGACATGTGTTGTACCGACTGAGATAACGTAACTGTCAAGTTGGTCGCGCGCTCAAATGACATTTTAATTTATGCGCCACAGAAATCAGAGCATTTTAGCTTAGTGTATAGCCTTTCCTTGAAAAAAAAAAAAAAGGTTTTCAGACCACAGGGTCTTCGTTTTAGACCAGTGGGTCTTCATTTTAGACCACAGGGTCTTCGTTTTAGACCACAGGGTCCTCGTTTTAGACCACAGGGTCTTCGTTTTAGACCACAGGGTCTTCGTTTTAGACCACAGGGTCTTCGTTTTAGACCACAGGGTCTTCGTTTTAGACCACAGGGTCTTCGTTTTAGACCACAGGGTCTTCATTTTAGACCACATGGTCTTCGTTTTAGACCAATCTAGTAACCAATTTAGTACCAATCTATAAACATTCTATCTT
Source organism: Stylophora pistillata (assembly GCF_964205215.1). Classification (NCBI taxonomy): domain Eukaryota; kingdom Metazoa; phylum Cnidaria; class Anthozoa; order Scleractinia; family Pocilloporidae; genus Stylophora; species Stylophora pistillata. The sequence goes on from NC_142531.1 coordinate 14,143,631, forward strand.
TAATGTTGCAAACCGACCGGCAACGCTACTTGCTATTCATGATAGATAGTGAGTAAATTAAGAAGCCCAACAATGTACAGTTGTAAACAAGATAAAGTAAAAATGCGATTCTGTCTTGCTGTTTAGTTTTGGACGACTGAGAAGACTAGTAGGTTTATTTTAAAATAATTAGATTATAAGCCCTCATCATCTATCACACGATAACAAACTTGAGTTTTTAATCCAAATCTTAGCCACGACGCTCGAAAACTTGAACCTCAACTGGAGAAGAAGGGGTGTATCCGATAGGCTCTATTTCCGCCGCTCTCTCGAGTCCGGTCCTTTTCGTTCCTCCCCGAGAAGAGGAAGGAACGAAAAGGAGGGAGGAACGCGGGCTCCGGTTCCTGAACAGCGGCTGGTAATCGAGCTTCTGTACCTGAGGTGTCGCCTCTAACGAGCTACATACTTTTAGAACAAGTTTCCTGATTATAAAGTCAGTGCGGAGAAGGAAAGCTACGATTTGTTTACATGTACAACCACCTTGAATGAAAGCGGTGTCTAACGTGCTAAAATAAAAAAATTAAAGAGTTATTTCCTGATCGTGAATTTTTTTTTTTTTTTCCAGGCGTACCTCGAGAACCGACTCCGGGAAGTCGTCAAGGAAATTGCCTTGGTCACAAATCAATTCCAAAAACAATGAAGAATCATTTCCGATCCCTTGTTAATTTTACGATTTCTTTCGCTGTACTATTGGAAGAAAGTCTTCTTCACGTTGATGAAAGAACGCTGATCATTATTTATATTTATTTATGGTGTTTCTGGAACGATGTATGTAATTCACAGAATGTGAATTCCTTTCATTTACTTCTCAGGTTTTTTTGCTATTAATTGGATATTCTTTCGCATAAAAGTACTTATTTTTCTATCCTGATTGTCTTCTGCATGGTTATGTCTTCAGTGGTTAGATAAAGGCATTGTTGTGATCAACCCTATGGCAAGTGCCTGCCTCTCAGGCCCCAGCATTATTGGGAATCAAAAGTATTGCTTGTACTACAGTTACACTTATTGTTTACTCTCCCAGCATCGAAGCAGGAATTTTAAAATAGGGCAGTTGTTCCCATTGTCATACCAAATTAAAGGGAAGTGTTTTGGCGGAATACCTACGTGGCACGATTTGGTTTTAATAACATGTGACAACAGAACTATGGCCGCCCTAGCAGTTATCATGGAAGTGGGAAAAGGGGGGTAAGTTTGGTTTTATCAACTGAGTTGATAAAGTAAAATTGGCTCTGACGTAGGGCTCGAAACGTCAACTCTTTACGGTGGCCAATTTACTCTATCAACCCAGTTGATAAAACCAACGGAAGGGGACGGTTTTCAGCATGGGGAATAAGAATTTGTAGTAAAGGCTTTGGCAGTCGCGAGTTCCCGGACGCGCTCCTTAGCTGTCCGCCTTTAGTGGCACAGCGCACATTGTTGCACAGAGCGCGGCTGCCCTCCAAACTTCTTAGGTACCAGCTGAAATAGTCACGCACGCTTTGAATTTACCACCGTGGGCAACCGCACCAGTACTCCAAGACGCCTTCCTCCCGCCTGTGACAGTTACAGTTCCAAACCTGGAGAACCTAAACTGCCCTCCTTTGTATCGCCCCTGTCCAGAAAGCTGCTGGGTTGGGTAGTTGGTTGGCCCAGGGAGACTATGGCAAGTAAGGTCCATTACGAAGTTCATCATAACACGCGTCCTGCGTACCGCCTTCTTTGTCCCTCGCTCGTGACGCGAAACACGACTTTCTCAAGAGTAAACTTATTGGAACTAAACTGTATAATCCTTGACACCCGAAGTGAGTCCATCGAAGCAAATCCTGTGTACCAGGAGATCGTGAAGAGTTTCAGTTCGTGCAAAGCGAGTGGTGCCTACTGAGCGATCTCCCCTTGTTGTGTGATCTCCCGCAAAAAGGCCAGTAGTGGAATACGAAAAACTTATTTCTACAGAGGGTACGGTAAACCTCATACCAAGCTACATCCTCGGAGACCCAGGGGCAGTGAGGCGATTTCAAGTTAAGGGCAGAAGAGCCCCTGGGGACACTGTCTTACAAGACTAGTTCCAAACGGTCGCAGTCGTTCTGGCATCTGATTGGTGCCAGAAAATCTTTGTGTTTTTCTGCCCAATCAGAGGGAAGTGTCGTTTGGAGTCCTTTCGTGTGTTTTAACACGCACATATACAACAAGCTCTGTTGCTCGCTATGTTTGTCTCGGCCGTGCGACGAGGGAATATATATAATGACATAATATGTTACTATCACGGTCTGTTTATTGTGAGATTTTAAGCCACTATCCCGGTCGGTATGATAATTTCGTAAATTAAATAATATAATATTTAAATAATATAATATTTTTTTAATATATATAATAAAAAATATTAAATAACTATATTCTTATTGTACGATTTTAAGCCGTTAGTTAACGGCTTAAAATCTACCATTATATAAACTACCTGTTGAACGAAATTAAGCCGTTAGTTAACGGCCTAAAATCGTACAATAAACATAACAGACTGAACGAAATTAAGCCCGACGAAGCTTTGCGCGAGGGGAAAAGTTTCAGTCTCAGCACACAATGTAAGAGAAATCGATCAGATTGTATGCGAAATCTTACCAGAAATTATACTGAATATTTTCGCAGGTATCACAAGAGAACGAGTTTAAATGTTTGCGAGGTTCGTTTTAAAACATAATAGTTGTAGGCATTGATATGTCGCATTAAACTTTAGATGAGATGTAAGCTTAAATATTTTTAGATTTTTTGTACAATTTCTTGTGACTGAAACTTTTCCAAGCCCGTGAAGTTATTTCGTCGCACGGGCCACGCAGGTATGTCAAGCAACTGGCGCTTACGTAGCTTTCTGTGCGCGCCAAATTCTAATCGTTGCTTTGTAGTAAATTCTTTACTAAGTTTGGGCAAACTTGCAGAGAACGTTAAGTACGTGGACGACCTCCAGCAAGCGCTTAAAGAAAGCTTAGCTGTGTTTCCGGTTAGCTAATTAAAATCTGAACAAAAACTAATCATCGAGAACATCGTGGAAAGGAGATATGTTTTCGGACAGTTAACGAAGGGGTTTGAAGAAAGTTAATCTTTCAACTGAATAAAGGCTGATAGTTTCGAAAGAAACTGTTTGGGGCTGCGTCGGTGGGAGTAACGAAATAATTTGGATATATCAACAAAGTTGATATAATAATCTTTCAACTGCTGCGTTGAGTGTTCAAATTCTTGAGCTCGAAAGGCCACGGATCCTCTTCTAGTCCCTTGGTCATTGTCACTTCACCTCTTTTGTCGATAGTTGAAGACCAAGTTAATTACCTTTGATCATTGGGAATCGATGCTGCTTTCTTAGGGGAAAACAAAACCAAAGACAAAGAAATATTGGATGAAAAGGGCGAGCTTGCCTTATTGCAAATGTCAGCTTAATACAGGGTTATCTACCCACATCTAATAAACAAAAGTTTACCCGTTCAGCTTTTCTTTTTAATTTTTCAAGCGAAGATTAGATTAGATTTTGGCCGGGCGTGCACAAAAAAATGCGTAAGCGCCAGTTGTTCGACATACCTGCGTGGCCCGTGCGACGAAATAGCTTCACGGGATTGGAAAAGTTTGGCATATGGTATTCCGTAGACTGGACTGGACTGGACTGGACTAGTAAAACGCGGACTAGTAAAGCGTGGACTAGTAAGACGCGGACTAGTAAAACGAGGACTAGTAAAACGCGGACTAGTAAAACGCGGACTAGTAAAACGCGGACTAGTAAAACGACAACAACAAAAAAAACAATTTCATACGAAGGCGATCATAAGACTTAATGGCAAGCCAATTTAGTAAGTGACAATCCCTGTTTGACTTTTAAGCTGCAAATGGGTTTGACATGCGCCAGAGACAAAGGAATTTATAAGTTTAGCCTAAGAAAGAATTTTATTCAGCACCAGTTCAAAATTCTAAAATACACTTTCGTCGTAAATTTCACGGCAGAAACGCAGGAATTCGATGAATAAAAGTCGCATTAAATCTCCTTGTGTCTAGGTAGAAAGAGTCTCATTGACTTCAGCTTTTCGGTGGAAGAATAACCGATTTACACACGCCGTTACAGAAAACAAACAAGCAGACTGACGACTCCAAAACACAATTTATATTCACTTACAATTTGACTTTCCGTGACATTTTAAAACGGAACAGAGGTAAATCTTCGAAGATTAATCGTCGTTGGAAATAAAAAATACTTTTCGTAAGATCTCTGTTTTTCTCTTTACGAGAAAATCGTCGCATGATTAATTATTTCGTGTGTGTTTGTCACACAAGTACTGCTGTTTCTTCAAAAGCGTATGCTTCAATTGACAGGTGTCACATCGTGACAGTTACTTTTCCAAAAAATGTTTGAAAATTTGTTCGGAAGCCTTTTAACTACCTTTACAAATAAAAATCTTTCGTTGAAAGTTTTCTCTTTAATTTGAAGAACCCGAATGATTTTAGGGCTACAATTACGAGTTTATTTACGGGAAAATCCTCCTTGAACTGAACAATTTTATAGCGAGTGAGTTATAAAGAAAACAAACGTTATTCAAATTAAAGAGAAAGCTTTCGCCGAAATATTTTTATTTGTCAGTGTAAAGATAGTTAAAAGGCTTCCGAACAAATTTTCAAACATTTTTTGGAAAAGTAACTGTCACGATGTGACACCTGTCAATTGAAGTATACGCTTTTGAAGAAACAGCAGTACTTGTGTGACAAACACACACGTGTTAACTGATCAAGCGACGATTTTCTCGTAAACTAAAGAGAAAAACAGAGATCTTACGAAAAGTATTTTTTATTTCCAACGACGATTAATCTTCGAAGATTTACCTCTGTTCCGTTTTAAAATGTCACGGAAAGTGAAATTGTAAGTGAATGCAAATATGTGTTTCCCGCTCTTTTTGGTTTTTATCTTTTTTCACACGCACGCACAAATGACAACTTCGTCCGCAACGGGCGCGGGTCCTTTCGTTTCAAAAAAATTTGGCAAAATCGGTCAGCCCCACCCAGGCACACCGGCGTCTTTAATGATATTTAGAATTTTGAAACTTTTAGGAAACCATAAAAATTGGGTCGCATTAGAAAATGCTTGTGTTGACAGAGTTTAATCCCTAGAGTAAACAATTCGGTCGTAATGCGACCCGAGCCTTAAAGAATCCAGGATGCTACACCAATTTTTGAACAGTTCAGAAATATACGAACAGTTCAGAAGTTCCCATTACAGACCGACCTATGCTGGTGAATAACACTTTTATCTTTTTCTAACGCATAAAAACAATGATTGCTAAAAGAACCCGAATGATTTAGGGCTACAATTACGAGTTTAATTACGGGAAAATCCTCCTTGAACTTCACAATTTGATGGCGAGTGAGTTATAAAGAAAACAAGCGTTATTCAAGTTAAAGAGGATGTTTTCGCCGAAACATTTTTTTGATAAGCAACTGTCACGATGTGACACCTGTCAATTGAAGAAGAAAGAAGCATACGCTTTTGAAGAAACAGCAGTACTGGTATGACAAACACACACGAGTTAAATTATCATGCGACGATTTTCTCGTAAAAAGAAAAACAGTTAGAGATCTTACGGAAAGTATTTTTTATTTCCAACGACGATTAATCTTCGAAGATTTACCTCTGTTCCGTTTTAAAATTTCACGGAAAGTCAAATTGTAAGTGAATGCAAATATGTGTTTTGGCCGGGGGTTGTCAGTCTGCTTGTTTGTTTTCTGTAATGGCGTGTGTAAATCGGTGTTTCTTCCACCGAAAAGCTGAAGTCAATGAGACTCTTTCTACCTAGACACAAGGAGATTTAATGCGACTTTTATTCATCGAATCCCTGCGTTTCTGCCGTGAAATTTACGACGAAAGTGTATTTTAGGATTTTGAACTGGTGCTGAATAAATTCTTTCTTAGGGTAAACTTATAAATTCGTTTGTATCTGGCGCATTTCAAACCCATTTGCAGCTTAAAAGTCAAACAGGGATTGTCACTTACTAAATTGGCTTGCCATTAAGTCTTATGATCGCCTTCGTATGAAATTGTTTTTTTTGTTGTTGTCGTTTTACTAGTCCGCGTTTTACTAGTCCGCGTTTTACTAGTCCGCGTTTTACTAGTCCTCGTTTTACTAGTCCGCGTTTTACTAGTCCGCGTTTTACTAGTCCGCGCTTTACTAGTCCACGTTTTACTTGTCCGCGTTTCACTAGTCCTCGTTTTACTAGTCCGCGCTTTACTAGTCCGCGTTTTACTAGTCCAGTCCAGTCCAGTCCAGTCCACGAAATACCATATGCCGAAAAGTTTCAGTGACAGCAAATTATACAAAAAAATCTTGAAAGATTTAGGCTTATATCTCATCTAACGTTTAAAGCGACATATCAATGCTTTCAACCATTGTGTTTTATACGAACCTCCCAAACTTTTAAACTCGTTCTCTTGTGATACCTGCGAAAGTATTTAGTATAATTTCCGGTAAGATTTCGCGGACAATCTGATCGATTTCTCTTACATTGTGTGCTGAGACTGAAACTTTTCCCCTCGGGCAAAGCTTCGTCGCACGGCCGAGACAAACATAGCGAGCAACAGGCTTGTTCAAAGATTTTCAAAGATTTTCTGGCACCAATCAGATGCCAGAACGACTGCGACCGTTTGGAACTAGTCTTGTAGGACAATGTCCCCAGGGGCTCTTCTGCCCTTAACTTGAAATCGACTCACTGCCCCTGGGTCTCCGAGGATGACCAAGCTACGGATACCCTATTTATTTATTTTTAGTTTGATAATGTCGTAGCATCTCATTTGTCCTTACGGCAGCACCACAGATCAAACAATGAGGTCTGATGGGAACAAAGAAATGATCGCCATCCAAAGATGCGTAATCTTTAGGCAAATTCTCCTTGTCAGTTGTAAAAATATAGAATGGTACAAAGGTAACAGCCGGTTTCGCTACTTGTCTAGTTTGCTACGTTCAAGTTCGCCTCCCGCTTAGCTCAATTGGTTAAACGCCGGACTGTTGTGCGGGAGGTCGAGGGTTCAAGCCCCGGCTGGACCAACACTCAGGGTCTTAAAATGACTAGGGAGAATGTGCTACCTTTCTATATCATCAAGAAATGGATAGACATTCTAATCTTCTCGGATAAGGACGAATACACCGCAGGTCCCGTCTCCCGCATCTATTAATCAGTTAATTTGGTTAGGCAAGGGACGTTAAAGAACCCACTCACGAGATTACTGTGATGTGGTCTGGCCTGTTTAGTGGGAACTGGTGGGAGGGGGCATCTGTTAGATTCGCCTTTATTTGATTGTAAACTGCTTAGCAGTCTGTAAAAGTCCTTCGCACAGTGTTGTAAAGCGCCATGAGCTCAGGATATGAGCGCTATATAAATAAAAGTTATTATTATTATTACTATTATATAAAACTGCGTTTACAATTTCAATCTTTTTTCAACGGGTCAAGGGATCTGAAGTTTTGTAGTCTGAAGTCTCAAGATCTCGAAACTTCGGACCCCTTTAAATTTCGTATGGATTCAAACTCCAGTTACCAGAATTCATCTTAATTTGTCTGAAATTTTAAACTTCGCGAGTTTCCCAACGAAAGACAATCACTGCAATCATTTGGTAAACTGAAATCAGTTCAATTACCACACTGGTGTTAGCGTTTACGAAAAATGATCGACAAGTTTATCACGGTCTTGTTTATTTAGTCGATTTTGCCAAGGTTTACGCAGGACAAATTTTGTTGGCGGCACGTCGGAAAATTTGTCGGCTTCGAAGAATTGTCAAGTCGCGAGAAACCATTCGCACTTATACAGTGTAGGTGATGACAGAAAATTTGTAGCTAGTGCGGATAGGCCCTAAATATTCATGAAAACATAAATCTCAATCACTTTTCTTTTTTTAACTGCGGTAAAACATAAATCTCAATCACTAAATAATGGGTCTGAAGTTTCGAGACAACCATGTAGCGAACTTGAACGTAGCGAACTAGACAAGTAGCGAACTAGACAAGTAGCGGACTAGACAAGTAGCGAAACCGGCGCAAACCGGTACAAAGAATGTGCAAAGGACTATTTGCTGTTAACCGGCTCTGCGCGGATGGAGAACCTCTGCGCTGGCGCTAAGTGAATATTTGGACATGAATTACGTGAGTTCGTGATGTTTGTCAAAAAGCATTCATTCAGATGAGAGAAAAGCGTCGAAGCAACGTTTGAGAAAACTGATATGTTGAGCATCAGCTTTTCTATAAAGGAAATTTGGTTTACTATGACTCTGACACAAAATAGAAATTTATTTAGAAACTGATAGAGGTGGTTTGCACTTTACGTCATTGCCGCCATGTTGGTGGACGTAAACGATAGATATCGAAATTTACTCCATTTGTTCGTCCACCAGCAGATGGAGCCACCTTTTTCCGCTTCAACAGACATGACTGAAAAAAAAAAGGACAAAGTTATGACCGTCACAAGGGAAAAGCTATTCATTTCTCGATATTTCTAGCACGTGGGAGTATGGTTTTTAGAAGGTGAACCTCAAGGTTACTTTCCACCTTCTCGGGTGTCCTTCGGGAAAAAAAATCGTCGCGTGCTAGTTTCATTAAAATCCTGGCAAAGCTTTCCTCAGAAACTAACTACAGCACATAAAAAAGACGACGAAACGGATAGAGGAAACTATCACCCTCTCTCCATCCTCAGCGTGCCAAGCAAGATCTTAGAGTCATGTGTTAATTATACGATTGTCGACCATGTGTTCAACTATCGCCTGGTAACAGACAATCAATGGGCATATCGTAAGGGCTACTCTACTGAGCTTCTGCTCGTCCATTTAACGGAAACCTGGAGACATTCAATAGACACCGGTTATGTGGTGGGCGTGGCATTTATTGATTTCAAGAAAGCCTTCGATTGCGTAGATCCCGGCATCCTACTAAACAAGCTTCGATGTCAATTTGGAATATGCGGACCCTTATTAAACTGGTTGACGAGCTACCTTACATTCAGGTTACAGTATACGGTCTTAAACGGACAAAGATTCAGCCTCCACTCGATGCCTTCTGGGGTCCCCCAAGGGAGCGTCCTGTGGCCGACTCTTTTTACTTTGTACACAAGCGATCTTGTAGCGTCCATCCAGTCAGGGTCTATTTATATGTATGCCAACGACACCACCGTATACTGTATTGGAAAGACTATAGACGAAGTGGCAGCTGCGTTAAATCAATCCCTAAAAGAGTTGTATGACTGGTGCGTGAAGAACAGGCTAACGACACACCCAAAGAAATCAGAATGTATGATCATAAGCTTGGTTGGTCCACTCATATAAAGGAACTGAAGAAGAGTTTTGCCAATAAACTAAGCCTTATGAAGAAGAGCAGATTCTTACCTACACAGGATCTCTTAAACCTGTATTTTAAAGTTATAATTCCTGCAGTAACGTACGGCATATTCATATGGGGAGCTACTAACCGACAAGACGACCTCGATTCACTGGAAAGATTACACTGCAGGGCAGCAAGAGTCATTTACAATTTCGCTAAGGATCTACAGTCAGCGGAAGTCCTTACCAGGGCTAAATGGGACTCTCTAAGAACTTTTTATATATAATCTGTCCTGAAACTAACTTATAAGATGTACCACAATGATTTACCATCCTGTATGACAGCACATATTGTGAAATCGCAAACCTCATATAATTTAAGGAACAGTCTTAAGTTGGAAATCCTACCTTTTAAATCGAATATCAAAAAGCATTCCATTTATAGAGGTTCAGTTTTGTGGAATTACCTGCCAATCGAGTGCCGTAACGGGCATAGTGTCAAAAGTTTCTCCAGGATAATTAAGAAGCTTCCTTTGGTCAGGGACGTTGACTTCTCTAATGTATTCTGTAAAAGATAGCTCCTCCCAAAAGGAAGTATGTTTAGGTCTATAATTTTATTAGTTAGGTAATACTATCAATTATTAATATAAACCGTGACATTATCTTAACTTTAGACGTAAGTCTTATTTTATACTATATTACAGCTATTGTTTATGTATCTTTTTATTTTACACACGACCCCACAAGCTGCACAGCTTCAATACTTATCGTGTCTAAATAAAGGTTTTACTTACTTACTTAATTACTTACTAAGAAAGCTTAATAAATGCAGTTTACGATAAAAATATAATTTAAGCGAGTTTTCCATTTAGGAAGTGTCAGGAGTCAGTGGGGCGTGAGACCACTGCTGAGAGTTCTACAGTTGAATTTATCGGGTATCGGATGCATGCCGCAGCATAAGTGAAAATGGAGGCACAGTCTTATCTAGAAGGCATCAATCAACTAAAGTGTGAACCCCTGATGAAACACTCGCACTCGTTTTTGATGTATTACCTCTCAGAATCAAATGCGAGATTTTAGCTCAGAAAGGTTCTTAAACAACGCGTTCTATGTTAGGAGATTATTTGGCTTACTGTATTTTGCGAAACGAAACGAAACGAAACGAAACGAAACGAGTAAACCCGTACTGTATTTTGCGAAACCAGCTCTTCGAAGACTCTAGCGATATATAACTTATTTCTTCCGATTCTACAACACTTTTCGTGGATACAACTCGATGCAGTGATGATTTTTTAATAAAGAGCTCGAGCCAAAAGGTCAGAAGTGCGCCGTTTCGCAAATTACAGATATGTAAATCTGTAATTTGCGAAACGAGCTCTTTGAAGACTCTAATGATATGTAAATTATTTCTTACGATTCTATAACATTTTTCGTACTAGATACAACTCGATGCAGTGATGATTTTGTAATAAAGAGCTCGAGCCAAAAGGTCAGAAGTGCGCCGTTTCGCAACTTACAGATATGTAAATCTGTAATTTGCGAAACGAGCTCTTTGAAGACTCTAATGATATGTAACTTATTTCTTCCGATGCTATAACACTTTTCGTAGATACAACTCGATGCAGTGATGATTTTGTAATAAAGAGCTCGAGCCAAAAGGTCAGAAGTGGGTCATTTGGGCCAGCGGGGTCATTTGGGTCATTTAGGCCAGTTGGGTCATTTGGGCCAATTGGGTCATTTGGGCCGGTTGGGTCATTTGGGCCGGTTGGGTCATTTAGGCCAGTTGGGTCATTTGGGCCGGTTGGGTCATTTGGGCTGGTTGGGTCATGTGGGCCAGTTGGGTCATTTGGGCCAGTTGGGTCATTTGGGCCGGCTGGGTCATTTGGGCCAGTTGGGTCATTTGGGCCAGTTGGGCTATTTAAATCAGTGGGTTGTCAGTTAGCTATTAAACCGGGTGATTTTTTCGCAGTCAGTGTAACAATTGGACCAGTTGGGTTATCTGGGCCAGTTGGGTTAATTGGGCCAGTTGGGTTATTTGGGTGAAAAATATTTTTCCGTCGCTTTCCCGCTACAATCGCCAAAATACAACCGCTGACGCAGGCGCCTGTTAAATCAATCTAGATTTTCCCGCCATCAAAGGAAGCTGGTTATAGGTACAAAGATAGATTTATTGATCCTCGGTATTAATATCATGGACACTCAAAGTAATGTAACATCGACTACGGATCTGCAATCTCAGCTAAGCCAAATTATTCTTCCAATCGACGAAGTTGTGCCTCAACGCCTTCGTCAATGGCTGTCTGCGTTTGCTTGCAGCAATGGCACCACAAGCGAGATGCTTCTCTGTTCAACTTTGGTGTCGACGAGCTCTTTGCTCGGCCAAACAACTTTAAAGCTGTTTGGTTCCTACGAGGAGAAAGCAAATCTCCATCTCATCGCTACTGCCCCTTCTGGAACGGGAAAAACACCAGCGTGCCAGAAGGGATGCGTGGAGCCAATTGTGGGCCATGTTGAGGAGAAAATTCAGACCAGCATCGTAATAGATGAAACATCATCAAGCGGCCTATTCAACCATTTCCTGGGAGGTTGGTATTTTTAGACATCCATTATTATCTTTTGTGTGCAGTAAGTTCATGTTATGATACTTAATGTACAAAGAATAGTGTAGAGGATATTCAAACCAGTGCTAGGGTGTTAAGGGTTAAATGTTCTTTTCAAGGACCTCTGAACTTGTGCCCTCCATCCCCAGGAGTTGGGTGAGGGGCTCAGATGTAGGTACATAACATGCAATATTTTTGTTCCATTTCTTGATGTGTACTCCTTTGTGTCTTAAAAATATTGGCATTTTCTCTGAAAATGCGCTAGGCAAGAATAAACATCTGCAATTTACACTCCAAAGCAAGGCGATGAGCATCCCTGTCTGTTTTGTGTGGGGTCTTTCTGGGCCCCTTCACTCTGCAATCGAGGGTAAGTGGGTAGAATGGGTAATATTCGAAATTAATTTTAGTTCAAATTGACTTTCAGTTGTCCGGTGAAACATATATTAATTGTAATAGAAACAATTTGGTACATTTTATTGCAGCATCTACAGTGCCAATCCTTTGTGTGGATGAGGCATACTCTCTCCTGCAAAGACTAACACATCAAGGAAAGTCAATATCACAGACGAGCCTCTCAATGGAACGCCTGTGTAAATGTTACGATGGAGATTTTTGGTATGTTCTAAAAGGAACAAAAGGCAAGCGGGTTGGTGTTGCTTCAGCTAAACTAGCCCTCCTTGCTTTCACCACCCCTCAGCAGTTCCTAGAGTCAGTTTGGCCAAAAATTGTGGCCTCAAAAAATGGGCTGGCAGAGAGGTTGCTCTTTTTTTATCAAAGAAGATCGGAACATCTAGACCTGGAAGCTATGGCAGAGAACTCTGACTCCCTTGACGAGTTTTCTGTTAAATCTCTTGGCGATGTATTTGAAAAGATATATGTGGAACATAATACAACACCAGCACTGAAGTACACACTGACTGCTACTGCCAAGGAGCTTTTCTTTAAGTTCAGTAAGCCCAACGAAGATGACAGCCAGGGTGCAGTTGCTAATTCAATTATTTCTTCAGGTTCGAAGAAATATAAAAACACTCTACGTGTGGCCTTGAATATGCATGTCCTCTACCACCAGCTTACCAAAGCACTTGCCTTGGAATCGGGGACAACACCCACAGCTATAACAGCAGAGACCATGCAAATGGCAATAACTTTCACTGATACTCTTGAGACCATGAAGGGAATCTCAGAGCTGGTGAGTTCAATAAAATACTAATTATATTAATGATGAAACTAATAATAATAATAATAATAATAATAAATATTATTATTATTATAATGATCTATTATGGTGACCCACATGTTCATGCAGCTGGAAAGGAAATGACTATATATTAACACTTAATTTACATCTGTATATTTTACATTAATTCTGATGATTAGCAGTGTAAGACCTACCTAGCATTCCAAACCAAAAGATTAAATGAGAGAAAGTGCCGTTTGGTTAAGAGCTTATTTAGTTAATTTTTAACAGCTAGTTCATTGTAGCCATTTCAGCAGGTTAGAAATTATTATGGAAAAGCACTTCAACGCACTTTTTTTGAGGGTGGTAAAAAAAACTGTGTACGTTCTATAAATGTTGTGGTACAAATTTGTTTTTGGTTGATTCATTTATAGGTCAGTTCGAATTTTTATTCCAAACTGGTCAAAAAAACAATTAAACCACAAGATACATGGTTTGAATTACTTGCTCAATATTCTGTAGACTGCTGGTGACATGGAAACTCAAAGGTTTAGTTTAATTGGAGCTAAATGGATTTGTTTTACAGTCTTGCCGTCTGCAGAAGTCCCCAGCAGGACTCAAAGTGGGGGTGTTATGTGAAGACATACAAAAAAGAATTCAATGCCTGCCTGGTCCTTTTGTTAGTGTGAGGAGAGTAGTGCGGAGCTATTCTTCTACAAGAAGACCCAGCAGCAAAGCAGCCCAGGAAGCCATGGCAGCCTTACAGGCTGCTACAATTGGCTCTGTTATGAAGGTTAATAAGCTGGTGGTCTTCTTCAAAAAGCTTCCAATAGTTGCAAACTCACATGCAGTTGCTGTATGTGGTGTAACACCAGAAGAGTACCATCAGGCATTCCTCACAAAAGACAAGAAGATCACAGAGGACATGCTAGAGACTGTTATGAATGCTCATCCACAAAAGGATGAGATTGTAGCTTTCTTGCAGGCAACAGAATAGTACCTTTTAATTAATATTGTGCTGCTCATCACAATGGTAAAGATAGGACATCTAAATCATTAGGGAGACTTAGCACTGCTTTTACACGAAACAGCAACCATCAGCTTACCCTTTCACTTTTCACGTAAAATAGTGTTAGCATAACTGCTTAAGCTTCATACAAGCTCAAGTCACTTTGGGTTTACATGAATTCTTGCAGCTTTCTGCTGATGAAAAGCATGGCATTTCAAGGGTTTCAAATATGAAGTACTTCATTTACTTGTGTGACTTCTGCTCTGTGAGAGGAAAAGGAAGAAATCCCCATATACTCAACAAATGCAAAACAGCTACATCATTCACAGACACTGCAAAGCCCATCCAACAAACATAAAAAAAAATGGCTGGAAAATCATGGTCAGTCTTTTCTGGTAAACCAAGTGCTAAATCTCACTATTGTGTTATTGTTGTCTCCAGACTGTAACAGATGTACATAAAATTATTAATAAATTGGATACATAATTGATTTTTTTACAGAGGTGTATTGACATTAATCACAAATTGAAACCCAATTAATATTGTAGAGAAAGATAGTTTATAACAATTTATGTTGATCATGTTCTATCTAAATTTTATTTGTTATATTTTGATGTCATATTTCAAAAACTGAACATCCAAAGAAAATAATGACAAAACTGAATTAATGAAAGTGATTTCATCATAAAGAAGAATTTGGATTGCAACAGATGTGCATAACATTATTAATAACAAATTGGATAGATACAATCTATTTTTTGCAGAGGTGTGTTGGAAATATTTCTTGAAATACAAATTTAAACCCAATGAATATTGTAGAATTACATAGTTGTAAGAATTTCTTTTATTCAGGTACCTTTCATATTTCATGGAATTAATATATTTCAAAGTGATATTTCAAAACTGAACACCCAAGTAATAACATAACTGAATTAACAATAAAAGTTCCTGTTCATTTAAATCATGTGCAGATTGTTATGTATACTATAACTATTACCTGGATCATGCTGGGGGCTGGGAATGGGGGGGGGGGGGGGGGAGATGTTGAAGTTTCTATTTGACCAGCAAGTAATACTCTATGTTGAATTGTTGTTAATGCTCTAATTGTTATTAATGCTCTAATTGTTATTAATACTGGTTCCCTGCCAATTAGTTAAAAAAAACAAATTGACTTGGCTGACATTAGGTGGTGGTTACAGTATTCCAAAAGGTCTCTCCCATCAGAACCAGTTCAGTTCAACCTGCTTTTTGTAAAGGGCTTCAAAGCCTTTAGCCACTTTCTTAATGCTTTGGAGTTTCCCATCTATTTGATTGGCTTTCTTTGGTTGCAGGGGACTGCCAATACTTTTTGAAATGTCATAAAGTCTGGAGTAGTATTCATGTACTTTTGAAGGTTCAATGCTCAAACCTTTCAAAGATGCAAAGATCACAAGACAGTCTAATGTAAGACTTTCAATCTCAGACCATCCAAATACTGGAGTTAAACCTTGTTTCATAAGGTAATCCAGACTGGAGGTGCTCCCTTTGACCTCTTGTAGTTTTTGCTTGGGTCGGTATCTTGAAGTTGTCACATGTGTGTATGCCTGTTTGGCAGCCTGGGAGCTGCCATAAGGATTTCCACAATCAACACATTTACATCGATGGGAGCAACCAGCTGTTGTAGAGTAGCACTTACACCAGCTCTTGTTACCATTTGGTGCTTGAAAGCAGAATTTTCTTCCATCTTTTTTGGCAGAACCACGACCACACGAGCAGTGCTCAGGCACCTGTTCCTTTGGAGAAGCATTGCTACACATACTCGTAGAACTAACATGGGGTGGGATTTCTTCAAACACATTCTCCAAAGATACCACAGTGTGATATAATTCTGGTTGACCAATACTATATCCCAGAAAAATGGCATTTGTAGGTGTGCAAGGCAAAAGTGGGGAAACTGGTACCACTGGCATGTGGTCTAGTGATGTAAAGATGACAATGTTTAGTCTCAGAATCTGGGATAGTGCAATTCCTATGACATTCCCCAACTCATCTAAAAAAGAATGAAAGTTTAAGACAGGCTTTTTGGTGTGCTTAGCAGTGCACAATTGGTCCTTATGGAGTAAAGAAAAGGTTAACATGTTTTCCTATACATAGAAGTTACATATTTAATAAATCCAAAAATATTGGAAATAATTTGTTTTCTTGAAAAAATGCTCCTAAGTCATCTATGAAAAGAAGGTGCAGGAGTGTTTGCAATGGTAAAATAATGTCAAAATGTCTAGTTTCAAAGAAGATGCACAACTCCCAGATAGAAGTAATTGTTCTAACACACCTCCACTCATTTGAAAACACCAATTAAGCTTTGATAATTTCTTTAAATTTTGTTTCATTTCAGGAAAGCTATTATTCTTTAATTTTATCAAAACTGTCCGATTTAGGAGGAATTTGAATAGTTCCAAATCATCCAAATAATCCTTAATTTGACTATTTTTTTCCAAATTGGACAGCATGTAGTCCTGTTACACATAAAAATTGTTGTGATCACTTACTTGAAAAGTATCCACACTCCCTGAATTTGTTTATCTCATCATCAAAATGCTTATCAGGTGACAGAAGGGAGTGCTTGTACCTTCCAGCATCGTTGAGCCACTCATTGACTACAAGATCCTGCAATTCTTGGACAATCTTGATGTAACCACTGTCTCCCAGTGAAATTCCAAGGAAGACCAAGTGCTTTTGAAGAGAAGGTGATGATGCTGACATTTCTTTCAGCTGGCAAATAACACTGAGAAAAATGCTATCTGCTGGACAATCGTACTCAGCAGTGGCTAGTTGTAGGCTGTACGCCAATAGATTCTTGTTTAGCCATTCAGAGTGTTCAGCAACTTTCTCTGTGTTGAATGTGGAGTTACTGAACAAAAGTAAGCTGCAGGGCATCAAGTAAAGTAGCTTGGAACTCAACCTGGGATTTTTGCATCGTGAACGCAGCTGATTATAAAGAACAGACAAGTTCACAGCCTGGCAAAAAATGTAGTTAAGCTCAGTGTCACTGAGCCTGTCCTTGCTTGTGTCAAGATTTTCATAAGTGCTGTTAACAGACATTTCAAGCAAATTACTCTGCATGACTTCAGGATCATACTCCTTGGGTACACTAGCATTCTCAGGATCACTTGACTGTGGGATTATGCCAATCCTTTCAGCTGTGGGTTCAAAGCCTTGTTCTTCTAATGCCGCTCTGTAGGATAGGATAGGCCTTACACAACCTGATGGTAATTCTAATGCACCTCTCCTCTCATTCTAGAGGTAAAAGAAGGTTGCCAGTAATGCCTCAGCCAATTCACAACCCAGCCTTGATCGGGCTATCACAGCCCTCAAATTTTTGTGTAGATTTTCATTTCTTGTGGAGCCACCCCCTTGAGAAATGTTTGACAAACAGCCTCTTTCGATGTGAACCTTCAAATTTTCAATTTCATGCAAAACATTTTCATTCAAAACAGTCTCACCATTGTCATAATTTACCTCTTTCCATCTCTCTGTAAGATGTTCAAGATTACTCATTATTGTATGCTCATCTCGGTGTATCCATCTCTCTAATTTCACCTTGGTCTGCATCAGCTCGGAATATCATCTTAAAGTCATCTATGAAAGATGAGGACAAGTACTGCCGTTTGCCCTTGGGCACTTTTGTGGTGACTCTTTGAATGGCATGAAACAAGTCAAGCTTGACAGACACGTGTGGGAAAATCTGCTGTAATTTGCTTCGAACCTTGCAGCAGTTGTCCACAAAAATTGTGTTACAGGATGCTTTCTGTTTATCAAATCTATGCTTCAAATTCTTTAAAATGTCCTCTACCTTGCTTATTGCAGTACCCTTTGTCAGTTTGTAGGTGAGTACCTGGCCAATTTCATTCATAACGATATAGAGGGAATCAAATTGCATAGACCAAGATCCATTTGGGAGCATGCAACCAATGTTTGCAGCAACTTTGAATGTGTGGTCAGCACTCATCCATTCAGCAGTTTTCTCACTTATGTTTTGCCGAAAAAATTGATGGTTCTCTTTAAAAATATACAGAAAGCACTGATGAACTGTGTCTGTGCTTGGTGTTGGCCTCCATACATCAAAAGATGGGAATTTTGGAAGTTTGCCTTTGTCTACGGACTTATTTTGCTCCAGATATGTAGAGATGTGTCTGGCATACCTACACTGTCTTTCCGCAAAGTTTTCCAGGTATCTTTGCGCTAGAAACAGTTCAATTTCATTAAATGGGTGTCCACTTGAAGCCAATGCAAACACTAAAGAGCAAAGGTCAGGAGTAAATCCTAACTTATGGCCAAGATGAAATTTAATATCACCTGATGGTATATTCTCTAGTAGTCTGGGGTCATGACCGGCGATTTCGTGTCCTTGAGTGCATCGATACACACGGCTCGCTAGCAACACGGGGCCATTTACACAATAAATTTGGCGAGGCAAATCTCGCTCACTCGTCCCATCTTTCCACTTACAGGGAGTAAGGATAGTATTCTGATGGCCATGCTCATAATGGGGGCATGTGAATCCAGTCTTGAAACAATGCTGCTGCTGCTTCAATGGATCCCAAATGATGATTCTAGGATGCACATAGTCGCTAACGTTAGGAGGACTGCGAAAGTCTGGGTTTAACTGCTGCCCTGGCTCAATAGACCGGTTCACGCTCTTGAGTGCATGCTGGGTAATTAGGGCAAGCAAATCCAAAATGGCGGATACGAACAACACTCTTTTGCTCGATCTGAATACTTATAGTTCAATATAGAAGTCACAGCTACATTTTGAGCTCTTTATGTTATTGCCATCTCGCTCAAAAGTCGTTGACAGTTCAATATCCCAACAACACGATCATGGCCACGCACCTCGAAGATTTTTTGGAACTTTCATGTGGGGAATTGCAGTTTTATCTTAAACAGCGAGGTTTGCCCTCTGGAGGGACACACTCGGATCTTGCTGCTCGTGCTTTGGTAGCTTTTGAACATAAAACGCCTATTCGAGATTCGGCCGAAAGCCAAGCCAAGTCACTACAAAATGAACATGTAGAACTACTACGCACATGCGGTATAAAGGATCCGTTATCCATGGTCGATTGGGAGGACTGTGTAACAAAGTGGCCGCATACAAACATTGGTCAAATATTCTCGTTTATACTTGGAAAAAAAGCTTTCGACACTGACTATATTGGTCAATATAAAATCAGAAAAGCGTATTCATACTTTAAAAGTGGTTTTGTGCACACTGTATACTCAAAAACAATTCATGGACAAGACAAAGTTCTGTTGTTTGCATCTGTCACTCCATCTCAAAGAATTCGCGAAGAACCTCATAAAGTGTGGATAATTTGTAAATCTCCCGGTGAAATTCTTGGGGCATATTGTAGCTGTACAGCTGGATACAGTCAGTGCTGTAATCATGTCATAGCCCTTTTATATAAAGTTGAGTTTGCCAACCAGAAAGGTTTCACAGATCCTTCCTGCACAGATAAGGCATGTGTGTGGAATAATACTAGCAAGAAAGACATCCAACCCATGAAATTAAAGGACATGGTGTTCCAAAGCCACAAGGTAGTCAAAGAAAACCCAAGTTATGCTATTAATAGCAAGGAAAAACAGAACTTTGATCCTCGGCCAGAATCCTTGAGGGTTGTTACCGAAGAAAGCAAGCAAAAGTTTCTAGCTTCTCTTCGAAACATAAATCCTGATGCTGTCATCCATATTTCATATGCACCACCAACTTCTGATGATGTTCCCCCATCACTACAAATTATAGCTGATGATATATCCTCTAAAAACAATGGTGTAGATGCTGATGAATTAGTGAGACAATTTCTGGAACAATTATCTTTCAATGACAGTAGCATTAAAGAATTAGAAAAGGCCACAAGGGATCAGGCTAACTCCAGTATATGGAAAGAGCAAAGAAAAGGTAGAATAACTGCATCTCATTTTCATGAAGTATACACAAAGACAAAAACAATTCTTAGAAAAAGAAAGCCAAATTGCAAAGTAACACCTCTTCTTGAGCGAATTTTAGATTGTACCGATCTGTCAATGATACCTGCCATTAAATGGGGAAGAGAACATGAGAGAGATGCTGCTGCATCATTCTTTGCACAAGAATCCAAAAAACACAAAAATGCAAAGCTTCAGACTTGTGGCTTGTTTATATCTAAAACTTACCCTTTTGTGGGAGCTACCCCAGATGGTATTTTTCACTGCGATTGCTGTGGTCATTCTTGTATTGAGTATAAATCTCCATACTCACTTGCAGACATGAAATTTGATGAGCATTGGAACAATACAACTTATCTAGAATTAGTGAATGGGAATATCATGCTCAAGAGAACCCACAGTTATTATTACCAGATACAAGGACAAATGGCCCTAACAGGATGTCCTAAAACCTTTTTTGTTGTTTGGACTCCACTTAGTGGTGCTCATATTGAAATTATTGAGTTTGATTTAAAACTGTGGCAAGATATCATACCAAATCTAACAATTTTTTTCAAGACTTATGTTGCTAGGGTGTTGCTAGGTACTAGGCCTATTTATTATTGTGCTGTCTGTGAAAAACCCTGTCTTGAGCCAGATGAAATTGAATGTGATGATGAAAACAGTGTTCAGTGTGAATGTTGTATGCTATGGTTTCACTGGGCCTGCTCAAATTTTGAACAAGAATCAACATTCATTTGCAGATTTTGCAATGAACAAGCAATAGATAATGATTAAAATTATAGAGTGGAAGCAATATGACCTCAACAAACTACTAAATAGTACAAAATAGTGCGGATGAAACCAAAACATTATAGTATTTAGTATTACTAAAGTTTCAAAGTTATTGTTTGAACATTGTTGTAGCTATATACAAACATGTTTGTGTAATTCCATAAAGGAATTGTATTCTAGAAGATGTGTAAATAAACTTGACTACCATAGCTTATAACCTGTGAGAAAATTGAATGGGAACATTTTGGACTGGTACAAAATGCAAACATAATTGATGAAATGAAATCTATGTACTCAAAGGCTTTTTCATATTACATATTGCTGCACAAATGATGATTATGTCATCCAAATGGGAAAGAATGCTAATGGGAATTTCTTGCTTTAACATAGCAAAGTCTTTAATTCGCTTGATAGCCTGCTCGACATAAATCCGTACATTAGCAATAAGTGATGTGTTCCTAACATCAGCACCTGACATCTGGAGATTGGAATGCTTGGAGGGTGGAATTGTTAGAGAACATTGGTAGTATGCTAACAGGTCATGAATCTTGAATCCCCTGTCTGCCATAACTTGGTCATGTGGCTGAAGATAGTTTAAGAAACCACTGTTTTCTACAATAAAAACATCAGATGACCTCCCACTGAAGGTCTCAGAGACAAATGATATGTGGCCATTTGGTGTTATCCCTATCAAAAACTTTAACGTGTAGTGTTGTTTGTAATTTGACCAACACATTGCCGCATTCTCTAAGCTTGATGGGGTTTCAGAGAATAGTTCTGTGCAGTCAATGATGACTCTACACTTTCTGTAATATCGTCGAAACATATCAGGCATATTTCTTTGAATTAAATACCTATCTGGCCAGGAAATCATCCACTTTAATTCTTTAGACATCAGCTTAACCCAAGTGGTAAAGACAGAGCTGACAGTCGCCTCGGAAACTTTGAACCTTAAAGCCAGATCAAATACAAAGAGTCCTAGCTTGATTCGCATCATGGTTAGCAAAAACTCTTGCTCCAAGGTTAGAGCTCTCTGTACATTATTTGACCTGGGCTTGGTGGTGTCCTTCAAAGCACTTTCTTTGTCTCCTTTCCAGTAGTGCATACACATGGCTTTTTCAAAGAGTGTATTAAACATCAATTGAAATGTTTCTACGTTAGGGAATCCAGTGAAACGCTGGACATCTTGCTCTGTTAAATCAGCAAACTTCATACTTCCGTATGTTAGCGGATTTATTATCAAGCATTGAGTTCCTTCTTCTTTGAAGCTTGAGTTATTGGATGCCTCAGCAGTAGAGACAACTTCGTGTCTTGCCACAAGCTTTCTTTTCTTGGGTGAAGGTTTGTTAGAGTCACTTGGCACCATATACAAAGTTGGAGTTGGTGAGGAGTACGTTGGCTTTCCATATTGAAAGTGATTCGAACAAACAGTCTTGTAGTTGCCGGGTTCGAATCCAACAAGTCCTTTGGATATGCTGGCAATCCATTGGGCTCTTTTCTTTGGATCCTTCGGAATAAAATGCCAGCGAAGATTTTCGACATGTGACCGTTTCACTATCTTTTTTGGATATCTTGAGTCGTTGTTACAACCTCCAACACAACATCGGTAGTTAACCATTATATATCTTATTTTTTGACGCATTAAAATCGAAAATACAGAGCTCAAAATGTAGCTGTGACTTTTATCTTGAACTGTCAATACTAAAAATTGCGACCAGTTCTGAAACAAAGCCGATATTCATTAAGTATTCAGATCAAGCAAAAGAGTGTAGCCGAGCGTGTCCGCCATTTTGGATTTGCTTGCCCTAATTACCCAGCATGCACTCAAGAGCGTGAACCGGTCTATAATCGCAGGTCCATCCAACTTTTCGCCCCGAAGTAGACGATCTTCGTATTTTTTTACATTATGCTGAACATAACTCAAAAATTCCTGATTTATCTTCATTCTTCAAATAACCCAACTGGCCCAGATGACCCAACTGGCCCAATTGTTACACTGACTGCGAAAAATTCACCCGGTTTAATAGCTAACTGACCACCCACTGATTTAAATAGCCCAACTGGCCCAAATGACACCGCGGAAATACGTTTTTTAGGGGACGATACAGTATTTTACTGGTCAGCGGACACCTCAACGAAACCATGACATGCCGATAACTTTTACAAAGTTTTACGCCTTGAGTCAAATCGACAACGTAAAAAAAAAAAGGCCGATGTTTTCATCGAACTAGTCCACAAACACATGGAAGCACTTGGCAGCCTACTGTTGATGACCACTGACCACTGTGACGTCACCAAAACGTATTTCCGCGTTATTCACCCAAATGACCCAACTGGCCCAATTAACCCAACTGGCCCAGATAACCCAACTGGTCCAATTGTTACTCTGACTGCGAAAAATTCACCCGGTTTAATAGCTAACTGACAACCCACAGATTTAAATAGCCCAACTGGCCCAAATGACCCAACTGGCCCAAATGACCCAGCCGGC
Organism: Stylophora pistillata; assembly: GCF_964205215.1. Classification (NCBI taxonomy): domain Eukaryota; kingdom Metazoa; phylum Cnidaria; class Anthozoa; order Scleractinia; family Pocilloporidae; genus Stylophora; species Stylophora pistillata. The sequence goes on from NC_142531.1 coordinate 14,166,983, forward strand.
CCAAATGACCCAACTGGCCCAAATGACCCAACTGGCCCACATGACCCAACCGGCCCAAATGACCCAACCGGCCCAAATGACCCAACCGGCCCAAATGACCCAACTGGCCCAAATGACCCAACCGGCCCAAATGACCCAGCCGGCCCACATGACCCAACTGGCCCAAATGACCCAACTGGCCCACATGACCCAACCGGCCCAAATGACCCAACCGGCCCAAATGACCCAACCGGCCCAAATGACCCAACTGGCCCAAATGACCCAACTGGCCCAAATGACCCAACTGGCCTAAATGACCCAACCGGCCCAAATGACCCAACCGGCCCAAATGACCCAATTGGCCCAAATGACCCAACTGGCCTAAATGACCCAAATGACCCCGCTGGCCCAAATGACCCGACTGGCCCAATTAACCCTTCAAGCATTTATTATTCATGAAACTAACTAGCTGTCACGCTATCATTCCGCGATCGGCCGATGTCACGCAATTTTCGATAACCAGCACGCCAAGACATATTTTGGTTAACGGGCACACCAGGACACATTTTCGTTAACCTGTACACCAGGACACAACCAAAGCAATGCATTGTAGCCGCGTTTTTTTTTTTGTTTTCTTTTTTGTTTCTTAACTCGATCGTTCAGTACAGCGTTGAGAAGGACGACACAGTAATAGGAAAAGTTGGCATAGGCATAGGAAAACCCTGCGGCAAAAATTGTTAAGACCAGAAAATGCGCTGAGAAGCAAAAAAAAAAAAAAAAAAGAAAAGGGATCGACAGACAGCTTCCAAAGTTGCAATTCTAGGCGATCTTTAATATTTGTGTATCAAGGCTGGTACTGTCATTAATGAAAAAATCTCGTTTTTTAACAAAATGTGTGACAAATTTTGGTTTGACGGCGACTTCTTTGTCCGAAACCTCCGGGACGCCACCTTGGAGCGTAATAGCTTTCACTTCCACGCCTTCGTGGAAGAGAAAGCTTTCTTTTCTTGACAGAATGGTTTTCTTTGTTAATTCTATGGGCCAAAGGACTTTTTGCTGCTCTTGATTTTTCCATGAGCAAGGATAAGAGCTTCCACGTGAGAATTTTATCCAGTGCGCGATGTAAACAAAATATGCAAATAACATGAAAAATTAACCCCTTGAGAAGCTGTTGCGGCGAAAATTCACCCAGGGGACTCGCCCAGGTACGAGATTATGACACCTCCCTTGGATGCTTTTGGAGATTAAAAAATTGTTTGTTTGAAAACTTTGGGCAAAATGTTTGACCTCAACTTAGTAAAAAAAAAAAACAAAACAAAACAAGACAAAAAAAAAAGGGGAAAAACAGTTTTTTAGGCCTCTGAAAATGGAAAGTAACCTTACAGAAGGTGCGAACACCAGCTGTGAAATGAACAAAGCTGTTAACCGGCGGAAAGGAGTCAGACAACTTTTGTTGACTAGCAACTAAGGTGAGTTCAAAAGCTTTCGAATTCTTTTCGGTGGCCAATTCACATAATCAAGTGTGGTGAAAGCTTGGCGGGAAATTAATCGCCTCAGTAGTGAACCTCGCAATGTTACTGGTGCTTAAGTTTGGACTGAAAGTTTATTCGTTTAATTTTTGTTGCCCTCAAATTTAGAAACAACAGTGTTTAACATCTGGATGACTTCTACAATAAATTCTTTGCGAAGGTGGACAAAGACCTTTTGTTTGCTCATCATGCCACTATTTGGAAGTCGTGCATGCGAATATACAATAACTATCACTTTTTTCTTCGCACTTTAGAGTGTAAAGGGCCTTGATACTCCCCAAAAAGATCGTATCGGTGATAATTTAATGCTGCAACAGAAAAAGACCGGGAGATGTGGCTAAAATATACCCTAAAATATAACCATAGACACACGCTCCTAGTAAATGAACATGACACCGACTTGCGTGAAAGAGGGTGTCACACAATATCCCGGATCTTGATTGGCCAATCACGGCCGTGATTAAGCCACATGTGACCACAAAATCCTTCAGCAAGGCGAGTTTGGATGGAGGAGAAGTGAACGGGCGACCTTGGATGGTGAAGAAGTGAGCGGGTGAGTATTGAAAGTTATTTAGCTAATTCCTGTCTAACTGAAGTTATTTAAAATTAATATTCAAAGAGTCGATGGACATAAGTTTTTAAAGCCCTATTTTCTGAGTTTTTTAGATTCAAAACAGCCAATTTTGTAAGTCGAGGCGATTGCAATCTTTTTAGTGGCGTGTACGTGACGTTTGGTTCCCTTCTGTTTCAATTTTCACTTAATAATTCTATATTCGTGTACAGAAATCCTTATAAAGTATGAATCTTGTTTGACTCTGGTTGTCCGGTTCAGTGAAGTCTACGTTCTGCACGAGATATTTTGTTTGTAATTGTAGTCTTCGCTCACCATGTGCGCTTACTTCATCACTTTGACCTTTGCCAATTGTACGTGAGACTATGGAAAACCTGTTCGACTAGTGCTGTACCTTCAAATATTTGGAATCGACCGCAACAGTTTAGAGTTGTAAATGCTTCAAGGGTGCTTTTTCTTAGAAACACTTATTCATGAGTAAATTGAAATGGCTCTTGCTGTTAGTGAATATAATTCATATGATCTTTTTCTGCAGTCAAATAAAGTTACTAAAGGTGGCTGGTACCAGTTTTCATCTTTTTGATGGTTTGTAACTTTGAAAGAATACAACAAAAAGACTGACCAGGGCCAGTTGAACACTTTTACAGGGTTAAATTATATAATCATTGGCTATCCGAAAATAGATGTCATTTCGTCACTAGCAGTTTCCATAGCAATGCTTTCAAAGGATTATTCAGACGCATTTTTTAGCTTGTGGTTCAAATAACTTGAAAACTAACTCGGTGACCCTTTGATTTTTCTTAGTGATTGCTTTGGGCATTTGAAAAGAAAAATGCACAAAGATTCTAAAAAAGTTATACGGAATGGAATTTCAGAAAATCTAGAAAAAAGGCAATTTTCACGCGTCGCAAATGTCCTTCCATAGAATTTTCTAGTTTTATTTCTGACGATTCCTTTCAACATTATTATCATATTGGAACAGAAAAAAGAAGGGGTCACCGGAGTTGTTTTCATGCAATAGCTTTCGTGAGTTTAGAAATTTCCATGCGTGTTCTCATGCATTTAAAAATCTGGATTCTATAAGATTGACATTTGCTCATGATATGTTATAGCTACTGCTGACTATCGCATGTGTTTGTGCGAGCACCTACGATCTTATGTTTACAAATGTTTGCTGCTTAGAGAATCATTCAATAGCCATCAAAGACAGCCTCCCGGGCTCATCTTAAAGGACCTACTCACAACTTCTGGCTATATTATATTACTTTCCTTGAAGTTTCACAGTCGTCTTCCACTTAAGGCAGATTATCCTTCACTTGAGTTCTCCTTTTTTTGCCGTCGCAAGATTTCATATTGGTTGGATATTTTGTTTAGATGTGAAGCAACCTTTGTCTCAAGGAATCGTCATCTTTATCTTATTTTCTGTCTCCTGCATATGCAGCGGCCGTTCAACACATTAAATACACGCTGTAAGGTAAACTTCTTACAAAAGTAGAAAAAAGCCTCACACCACCATCTTTGTTTTGAATTTTCGTCTTTTGATCTTGCGCTTTTTTTGCACATTTCTCTTGCGCATGACGCAAGAGTGACCTGTTCCCTGCGCGAGGAAACTAGTACTAGCCACCTTAAGAAGTATGTCAGTTGATAGTGTTCTTGTCTTTTAATGCAGCTCTCTTTTGAAGTACAGAGTCTTTAAGAAAATGACAGGAAGGGCAAGGGGAAGATCTCGCGGTCGGGGGCGAGGTGGAGGAGATGGGTCACGGCCCGGAGATTCTGCTCAACGTGTGGCTCCTGAGCAAGTACCAGTGGTTGTTGGACGTGGGAGATCCCGAGGTCCCCCATCAGGCCAAATATCACAGCCACAGCGACCCGTTGCACCACCTACGGAGGCCATGGCCGGGATGAGTGTAAAAGAACAGAGACCTCCTGTGCAGAGTGTGTCGGGAGCAAGAGAACAGAGACCACGGTTATCAAGAGATGTAGACGACAATGTTGTTACAAAGCCAGCCCACCTTATTGACAAAATGGGAAACACCGGATCAGGCATAGATTTGGTGACCAACCACTTCAAACTAAAAACGAAAACAAATTTCGGGGTTTACCAGTACACTGTCAGCTTTAATCCTGAGGTAGAGGCAAAACGTGCTCGTGTTGCGATGTTACGGAGCAAGAGTGATCTACTTGGGCGAGTTCACGCCTTTGATGGCATGACTCTTTATTTGCCAACTCGCCTTTCCGAAGTCGAAACAAGGTGTAATATTACTCGGCCACAAGGAGATGTTGTTCAAATGGCCATCAAGTTTACAAATGAAGTTCCCCCAGATTCTCCATCTATGCTGCAGTTGTACAACATAATATTTCGAAGGTTGGTTAAGTTTTCCATTGATTTGTTTGGTTTTGATGTTGTATGTTTTGTTCATAGGTTGACGGCAGGTTATCAGCCAAGGTTCAGTCATGCAAGAAACCCTTTATTATTGTAGCCGTTTGTTATGGTAACTTAGGAAATCCACCTATGAAGCTTGACTAATTGACTAGGAAATTGAAGATCCCCAATCACTAAAAGTGAAAAATCTCTGCTGACTAATGCAACCGGTCTTGAAGTAAATTTTTTTACATATGCTGAACACAGGAGCTTTTATGCAAAAGGTTTTCAACAATTAACTGCAAGTACCTAATAATAAAACATATCAGGACTGTCCATCTTATCATCAGGGCAATGTTGTAATTTCTGGTAATTTTTCAAGGGTGTACATAAACTTTTGAAGTGGAATAGCACTTGCTTTGAGTAGGCAGGATACCCTGTAACCAGGGGGGTCTGGGTGCATGCTCCCCAGGGAAAATTTTTTAAACCTCAGTCTCCCCTGCAATTTGGAAAAGAAATCTTTGTTTTGCAGTCATGGATACTTAACCTAATTGTAGTAAAAAATATTCTATTCTAGGATAATTTTTTGTATTTCACTATACAGTTATTGCAACATATCATAACGCTGCTTAACTTCTTAAAGTGGTACTGGAGGCTAACTCAACCTTTTCAGAATGTTTTTATTTTCTCACATCTAAAACATTATTGTTTAAGTAAACTATTTGCAAAATTTGATGATTGGAAAACATGCTGTTTTTTATTCCAGAGTGCGATTTGGAAAGAGCTGTTCAGTGGCCGACATTTTATATTTTCTAAGCAATGGAAACACAATTGTTTTAGTATTTTTAATTAAAAAAATTATGATATTTTCAATTTTAAGGCACATCACAACAATAACCAAGTGAATAACTACATATTCTATTTTGTCACATGACATTTAATAGATAATTGTGACTTTGAAATGCTTCCGCCACATGTATTTTTGTGGTTCTTGGTGACACACTTTTCTTCTTTTCACTTCCCAGCCAAATGACGTCAATTTCTTTAAGTAATGGAAAGCCTAAGACATTCACTGCAACCTCTACTTTGGTATTGCTTTTCCATCTCTTGCTTATGCAGAGCATGAGTGCCAAAATTGTCTCAACAAAGGATAGGTGTCATTGCTATGGAGAGTATCAATGTTTGTGGTCTCATGTTCTGATCGGTTTTGTGGGAATAATAGCAAGACAAATAGGGTGATTATGACCATTTATCGCCTTGATTTAATGAACTTCTAAATAGCAAAGTTCTCGGTATAATGAACGATACCAAAACAAAAACCACCCTCAGATAAGCAGCACCCTGAATTAAGTAGCTCAAATTTTGGAAATCAGAAGAAATCCAAAGTCAGTCTTGAGAAGTCTTCTCCATCCACTGTTCATCAAACTTGAACTCGTTATTAACATTGCAACGGAAAATAATTCAGTCTTACCCACAATTTTAGCACTTCAGTATGATGAACATCGTCTCAACCAACTTTGACATATGGCTGATCCATTTCTGGTGTTTGTTGACAGGAATTTCTTCATTCAACTGTTTTTGATTTTTGCATTACAACAAGAACATGAGCAGACCAATCGAAGCTTAGTAACCAGGCATTACATTGTACACAAAAAAAACACGACATCCTTGACACCTTTTTCAAATGTTCCCGCAGTTTAGCCGCACCCCCAGTTTCTAGTGATGATTTTGGAAAAAAGGTGCGGCTTATCTGCGATTTTTTACGCTACTTCAGTTCCAGCCCCGCTAAAGTTACAGTGAATTGTATGAGATACAATGAATATATGAAGTTCATATATTTTGAACTGCGGTATTAGATACGTATAATGCACGATCCTCGCAGTAGATAGCTCTATCTATGCAATAGCGAAAATCAGACCTGGAAAAAAAAATCAGGCCTGTACGGGACTCGAACCACTGACCTCTGCGATACTAGTGCAGCGCTCTACCAATTAAGCTAACAAGCCAACTGGGAGCAGGCCATTAAGTTGATTTGTAATAAACCCGTGAAAGTGATAAATAAGATACAATGAATATATGAGGTTCATATATTTTGAACTGTGGTAGTAGATACGTATGATGCACGATCCTCGCAGTAGATAGCGCTATATATGCAACAGCGAAAATCAGGCCTGCACGGGACTCGAACCACTGACCTCTGCGATACTAGTGCAGCGCTCTACCAATTCAGCTAACAAGCCAACTGGGAGCAGGCCGTTAATTTGATTCGTAATAAACCCCTGAAAGTGATAAATGAGATACAATGAATATATGAAGTTCATATCTTCATTGTATCTCATTTATCACTTTCACAGGTTTATTACGAATCAACTTAACGGCCTGCTCCCAGTTGGCTTGTTAGCTGAATTGGTGTAGAGCGCTGCACTAGTATCGCAGAGGTCAGTGGTTCGAGTGCCGTACAGGCCTGATTTTTTTCAGGTCTGATTTTTGCTATTGCATATATAGCGCTATCTACTGCGAGGATCGTGCATCATACGTATCTAATACCGCAGTTCAAAATATGTGAACTTCATATATTCATTGTATCTCATTTATCACTTTCACGGGTTTATTACAAATCAACTTAACGGCCTGCTCCCAGTTGGCTTGTTAGCTTAATTGGTAGAGCGCTGCACTAGTATCGCAGAGGTCAGTGGTTCGAGTGCCGTACAGGCCTGATTTTTTTCAGGTCTGATTTTCGCTACTGCATATATAGCGCTATCTACTGCGAGGATCGTGCATCATACGTATCTAATACCGCAGTTCAAAATATATGAACTTCATATATTCATTGTATCTCATTTATCACTTTCACAGGTTTATTACAAATCAACTTAACGGCCTGCTCCCAGTTGGCTTGTTAGCTCAATTGGTAGAGCGCTACACTAGTATCGCAGAGGTCAGTGGTTCGAGTCCCGTACAGGCCCGATTTTTTTTTCAGGTCTGATTTTCGCTACTGCATATATAGCGCTATCTACTGCGAGGATTGTGCATCATACGTATCTAATACCGTCGTTCAAAATATATGAACTTCATATATTCATTGTATCTCATTTATCACTTTCACGGGTTTATTACGAATCAACTTAACAGCCTGCTCCCAGTTGGCTTGTTAGCTGAATTGGTAGAGCGCTGCACTAGTATCGCAGAGGTCAGTGGTTTGAGTGCCGTACAGGCCTGATTTTTTTCAGGTCTGATTTTCGCTATTGCATATATAGTGCTATCTACTGCGAGGATCGTGCATCATACGTAGTGAATTGTATGCTACAGAACCTCTATATAGCAAACCCTTTATATAATGAACCAATTTCCCCAGTCTTTTGGCACTTCGTTAAATCAAGGTTCCACTTCATTTTTTGTATTACTGCTACAGCTACATGTCACTCGCTTTTACACAATGGCATCTGAAGGAAGAAAATTAAACATTGTTACTGTGATAAAGAAATTGCAGCTTTTTGCAAATTAATTAGTGCTGCTACAATTGTGTCATGCCATTGCAAAAGCATTATCTCGGGAAAGATTAATTCTTTTGATCTGAAACTTGGCAAACCAAAACTGCATATGACAAGGAAAGTTTTCATCGCAGTCTGTCATAGTCTGAAAATGAGAAAGTATTGGATCTCAACCTTAATGTTTTTTTTTTTTTATCTTTTGACAATTAAATTGTCAAAATAAAATTTTTTTTTGGGTGGACTGTGGTGAAAATCTGTTCTCTTTATGCATATGCCAAACCTTTTTGAAACTTTTAAGAGGCTCTGATTTAGAGAAGTGTTTCTTCAAAATGACCTTTTGGACATGATTCCATGAAATTCCACAAAGTTCATGCCACCTAGCACAATATTGTTTTTCCTCCAGATTATATCTTAAATCATGTGTGAAAATTGGAAGTCGCTGCAACAAATATTTTATTCTCAAAATTGGCGAAAATTTACCAAATTGGCCTATGGTACCACCTTGAAGCCTCCTCTTTTCTTACTGTTGCAAGTTAACTTAAACTTGTAAGGTGTGAAACTGCGAGATTTCACGGTTTAAGTGACGATCTCTGTAAGAGCAATCCGGGTCAATTTGCATCAGAACAAAGTTTTCCCTGAAACTTTTCCCTACTAAACTATTTTTGGTAGTAAGAAAATAAAAGTGCGTTAGTTTCTGGAAAGATGCCAAAATAACATTTTTAGAGCTGGATGGATAGATGGCTTAGATGACCACTCCCCATGGGGCTTTTTCAGGCCATTCTCACAACACTGTGCAGGGGACTTTGCCAGACTGCTAGCAGCAGTTTTCAACGAATCAAAGATGCCCCCTCCCCCCAGGCAATTCCCAGTAAACAGGCTAGACCACATCACAGTAATCTCACGATGCAAGTTCTTTAATGTCCCCTGCAGAAATTAACTAATTGATAGATGCAGGAGACGGGACCTCCAGCTTTACGTCCTATCTGAGAAGATGAAGCCCCAGCCATCTCACCCAAAGTCCAGTGCACTGACCACTGGACTACAAATGTCTCGCAATAATCAGCTGCAAAAGGCCCTTTTTTACAGAGGCCTGCAACTGTCACAGCTAAAGAAATAACCTTGCAGCAAAAGGAAGAACCTGACAGCAAAAGAATTAACCTTGCAGCAAAAGTAAAAACCTCATGGCAAAAAGAAACATACCAGTGCCTAAAGAAAAAACCTTGCAACAAAAGAAAAACCCCAGGGCAAAAAGATTCTTTTTGCTGTGGAAAACTTGAAAATAATTAAGGACACCTTGAGTTTTTCTTTTACTTGCCATCATATTAATCAATGGATCCACGGAACAAAGGTGCTTTCAAATGTGCAAGAGTCATGTGATAGCTCAACGGGCACTTTAGGAAGAGATGTTCCTGGAAACACGATTTGTGTAGTGCCTTTCTCATTTAAAGAAATTTAATTTTCATGATTTTTTGGCAATTTAATGCAGAAAAAAGATGTTAAACCTATGGGGAAGAGTTGATGTTTAGTTGAGCTTAATCATTTTTTCTCGCCACTTTTTTTTTAGTAGTTTGTTCTTGAAAGTTGCTGCAACCAGCAACAAAATTGTCGATACATTTGCCATTTCAACCCCCTATTACTTCAATTTAATCTCTTTGCCCTCATTTGGTTTACCCACTTGCTCCCTTCCCCAGATGCATTGTGATTCCATGAACTTTTAGCCAACATTGAACGGGGGAGGGGGGCTGTCAAAGATCTACCGCGAGGTAGAAACTAGAATGTTATTCTTCACATAAATAGAACTCGTACGACAAGATGTGTCAACTAATTTTGACACTGATTGTCTGAGACTGTGAAAACAGATGGGTGCCAATATGCAGGGCTTCTCTTTAAAATACCACTTATCTGTTTGTTGCAGGATTCTAAAGAACATTGGTATGCAGCAAGTTGGGCGGAATTATTACAACACCTCACAGCCAATTGTAATTCAAAAGTTTGGGTAAGCAAGTATGGTGCATGTTAATTGCAGTCATCTCAAAGAGTTGAACAAAATTTTGAATGAATTTGCAACAAGTCTTGCCCGACAGTTAAGAAGTAAGTTTGAGTATATACCGCTCAGGTGAACAATGCTCTTTGCGCTAGTTGGGAAGTGAGTAGCAAATGTGTTGAAAAGACAGGATTTTACTGTTTGAATGAGCAACTTATGCTGAAAAGAGCAGCAACAAAATGAGGGAATGTAGGAATGTGGATTGGCAGAATTGCAGAATATCTCAAGATGTAGAGAGATGGAATATCCTAAAACAAAAATCTCAAAAAATTGAATTGCATTAAAATTTTAAAAAATGTTTCCAATTAACTGGCAAAATTAAAAGATTGGGTAATCACTTTTTGGAGCAAAGGGATGGGGGACCCATGAGGCTTTCGAGTTAATCCCTTTAACACATTGACACCTGAACCGCCCAAACCTCGTGATCGCCTCGTGTGAGAACGTTTTCCCCCCTACCTCCCATACTAAGAGGAGTTTTGTCCCCAAACTTCCTCTATAGTTTGGAGGTCAATAAGCCAATCAGAATCCGTTGTTTGTGCATATATTTTTTCGACTTAAGGGGGTACTAAAGGGGCATTACTCTATGCGTCTTCACTAAATGATCAAATTTGAAAATATGGCGTCCACGCGGCGGACCCTCAAAATTTTCAGGTCGGATTTTTCGTTCATTTGTGATAGAGTTAGACCTTGTGGAACTCAGAATGTAAAGTAACAATGCTATAGAATACTCTGCTTGGAAAAGAATGGATATCCAGGTCTTAAAAAGTGACAGAATAAGCTCTCAAGTCAACGACACTACGATTCTCTAAGGCGATGCAAATTATGGATGTAAAGTGAAAACCGAACTTTCGGACTTCAAGCAGGGCCTGGCGACAATTTGATGACTCGATGGTCCGGTAAATATTATGTTCGAGTAACAATGTGTTCAAAAAGTATAGTTTAATAGAAGATTTTGCCTCAAATCGAAGTTTTTTCAGAATTTTCAACATAACGCTGGGCAATTTCTGGCCATGAAGGCAAGTAAACAACGATCTAAGCATGATGAATTTTACCTTGTGGGCTTTGTACACGTAAGAAATTTGTACGTTTTTCGCTTATAACAGCAAATCAAAAACTGTTTTGAATAAATCTGATGTCCCGAAATATTTCTTGGCCATTTTAGTCTTGCTTCCTATTGATAGATTCCATGGAACTTGAGATCTCTTTACTCACGGACAACTTTGCATATTCCCTTTTGAAATATGATCCACATGCCCATTTTCACACATGCGAAAATATTTAGCGATTTTTATCTTTCATCTTGATTTTTGAGTTAAAACGTAATATGCACCTATCGCTTTTTTCGCCAGAAATAAGTTCTTTAATTAGTCCTCTTTCACTGGAGCTTGTTTTTTGGAAAAGCTGATTTTTAAAAATTTACTGCGCATTGTGTTTGCCTTCTTGGTTTCTCCAAAATTTTAACTTTTCGTCGGCACGTGTTACACGTAAGTGTCAATGGGTTAAATTAGTATTATGTTGCTATTATCTTTGTAAATATTATTATTTGTTGCCATTTCAAGTATTAGTTGAATGTCAATTTGACAATATATTCTTGAATCATCCTTTTCTTGTGGAACAGGGTATATCTAACAATTATTCCACGAACGCGCGTTGGATATGAGATGATAGATAGCCAACGAGGCGTGTAGCGCCAAGTTGGCTATAATCATCTCATATCCAACAAACGCGAGTGGAATAATTGTTTTATTAAAAAAAACGCCCCCAAGATATTAGACAAATCTTCTCGACTTTATTTTGTATGAAAAAGCCGGATGTTGCAATGTCCAGTTATTAGATTATGGTATATTGGCTCATATACCATAATGGCTAAGCCAATAAAAAGTCTTGAATTGCATTATCCAATGACTCAGTTTTTAATAAATATGTATGTACATGAGAGGTGGCAGGTTTTCTGTTTTGCTTGAGAGACAAGTATTCTGAAACACTATCTCATTATACAACCTCCAGTTCTTTTCAGTGCTTCAAAAGTTGTGCTAAACCAAGTGGCCACACGCAGTCTTTGACTGTCTTTTTTTTCTCTATTTTTGTTTGTTTGCTTTTCAGCCACCAAAATTTCCTTTTAATAATTGATCTCGTGTAATGGCCTCCCTAGTAAGGTTTAACACTAGGATCAAATTGTGGTTTTATTTCATTTTGTGAACACATAATGGGACAGTTATTTTGGGAATTCTTGAATTTATTTCAATAGACACATCTTCTGACAACAATTTTAAGGGTTATCAGAACCTAGTTATCCAGTATTATATCAAATATAAGTCGTAGGAAGTAATAGTATTAACACATTGACACTTGAACCACCCATAACCGTGCGATTAGCTCATGCAAGAACACTTTTCCCCCTACCTCCCCTACTAAGTAGAGCTTTGTCCCCAAACTTCCTGTATTGTTTGGACATCAGTGAACCAATGAGAATCTGTATTTGTGCATATATTTTAATGGCCTTAGGGGGTACTAGAGGGGCATTATTCAAGGCATTTTCGCTAAATGATCAAATTTAAAAATATGGTGTCTGCGCGGCCGACCCTCAGAATTTTCAGGTCGGATTTTTCGTTCATTTGCGATCGAGTTAGACAGCTTGTGGAATTCAGAATGTAAAGTAACAATGCTATAGAATACTCTGCTTGGAAAAGAATGGATATCAAGGTCTTAAAGGTGACAGAAAAAGCTCTCGAGTTAACGACACTACGTTTCTCCAAGGCGACGTGAATTATGGACGTACAGTGAAAACCGAACTTTCAGACTTCAAGCAGAGCCTAGTGACAATTTGACGATTTGATGGCCCAGTAAATATTATGTTCGAGTAACAATGTGTTCAAAAAGTATTGTTTAATAGAAGATTTTGCATCAAATCGAGTTTTTTCAGAATTCTCAACATAACACTGCGCAATTTTCTGGCCATGAAGGCAAGTAAACAATGATCTAAGCATGATGAATTTTACCTTGTGGGCTTTGTACATGTAAGAAATTTGTACGTTTTTCACTTAAAACAGCAAATCAAAAACTGTTTTGAATAAATCTGTCGTCCAATCAATCAGTCAAAGTTTATTGTCTAACGTGAGGCATGGTTGTCCGAGCCAGAGGCTCGTGTATAAAACGGTAGACTATAAATTAACTATAATTAAAGGTATATTATTAGAAGTACTTAAAACTTTATAGGTAAAAATAAGTTTAGAGTATGAATGATAATTGTAAATTTGTAGGTGATTAATATTGATAGTTAAGAGTCTAAACATGTTCAGTGAAAGATACTGCATTAGATGAATATGAATAAAAATGACAATGTATGTGTATGTACATTAAAAGTCAAATACATGTATTACATTTACAGATTGATCCTAGAGTGCTAAAATCGAAAGTCTTAAGTTTACTACAGAAATTGCTAAGCTTAGATGCTGTTTTAATTTCTCTAGGTAAACTGTTCCAATGGTGACTAGCTTTATATGTAAAGGAATTATGATACGATCTATTATTATACCCTGGTTGCACTAGATTTACACCTTTATTCCTTAAACTATATCTAGATTCCCACAATTGAAAAAAAGTTTTTAATATATTCCAGACCGTTCCATTTCATACATTTAAAAAGTAAAACCAAGGAAATATAAAATCGCCTATGTTCTAGAGTTTTCATGTTGCTTTTAGCTAAGATTGTATTGTAGTTAACACTATTGCCGAGATTAAGCAAAGTTTTGAGTGCGTACTTATTGACTGACTCCAGTTTAGAGCTCAGTGTTTTATTTATTCCAAGCAATAGTGGACTACAGTACTCCAGGTGAGGAAGTATGTAAGCCTTATAGAGTGTTAGGGAGACATCTACAGGCATAAGTTTTTTGAGTCTCCTAAGGGTACCAATCTTCACATAGACTTTTTTATGACACTCTGAATGTGATCAGCAAATGTTAACTTGTTGTCAATTGTGACCCCAAGGATTTTGAGTGAGTTAGATGAGTCGACTCTAGAGTCACCAATGATAAATTGAGGGTCGTAAGCAATATCTCCAATCATCATAGCTTGGGACTTTATGTTGTTGACTTTATGTTGTTGACTTTATGTTGTTGACTTTGTTGTTGACCTTAAGTCTTGCCTCCTATTGATAGATTCCATGAACTTGAGATCTCTTCACTCACGGACAAATTTGCATATTCCGTTTTGAAATTTGATCCACATGCCCATTTGCACACATGCGAAAATATTTAGCAATTTTTATCTTGAACCTTGATTTTTGAGTTAAAACGTAATATGCACCTATCGCTTTTTTCGTCGGAAATAAGTTCTTTAATTAGTCTATCATAGGAGGCAAGACAATAATGACCAAGAAATAGTTCAGGATGCCAGATTTGTTCAAAATAGTTTTTTATTTGCTGTTATAAGCGAAAAACATACGAATTTCTTACGTGTACAAAGCCCACGCGGTAAAATCCATCGTGCTTAGATTGTTGTTTACTTGCCTTCATGACCAGAAAATTGTGCAGTGTTATGTTCAAAATTCTGAAAAAACTTTGATTTGACAGAAAATCTTCTATTGAACAGTACTTTTTGAACACATTGTTACTTGAACATAATATTTACCAGGCCATCGAATCGTCAAATTGTCACTAGGCCCTCTTGGGACAAAAACCACAAGCTCCATGATCTGCTGCCTCCATGCAACGAGTCCACCTATTGCATCCGCAGCCAGAGATACTTCAAGCTACTGATTTGTAAGACAAATAGGTTCAAAAACACATTTATCATGGCGAACAGTTTTAATTATTAGTGGCTATTTTAATTATTTGTATTTTGGTGTTTGATACTTCTCTTATTGTATTTTATTGTAGATTACATTTTGTGGCTTTTATTGTAGTTATCCTGGAGTAAGAGATAATTTATTCCCATTGTAAAGTAAGTCATATTTCAGCTGGCCCGGGGGCTGCTATGATTTTACTTCCTAATAAAGCTATCTATCTATCCTTGAAGTCCAAAAGTTCGGCTTTCACTTTACATCCATAATTTGCATCGCCTTAGAGAATCGTAGTGTCTTTGACTCGAGAACTTATTCTGTCACCTTTTAAGACCTTGATATTCCATTATTTTCCTAGCAGAGTATTCTATAGCATTGCTACTTTACATTCTGAGCTCCACAAGGTCTAACTTGATCGCAAACGAATGAAAAATCTGACCTGAAAACTTTGAGGGTCAGCCACGTGGACATCATACTTTCAAATTTGATCATTTAGTGAAGACGCATAGAATAATGCCCCTCTAGTACTCCCTAAAGCCATCAAAATAATTGTGCAAACGGTGGATTCTGATTGGTTTATTGATCTCCAAACCATAGAGAACACATGTCTAAAACATTGTGCCCTTATCAAAAACAATATGCACTAAAAACATTTACCAGATGAGGGTAATTTTTACCCGAATTGACCAATCAGAGTACTTGGTTTGTTTCAGTTTCCCGCCGAGTAAAGTTTACCCTAGTGGGGTAAACTTACCTTTAGCAATTCACTCGTTAGAGCCCTTCTATGGGCTGTATTGACGCAAAATAATTACATTCTTTCGATTGTGCCTTCTTAGAATCAAATTTCGCGATTTGGAGTTGAAAAAGGTGCAAAACCGATCAGCTTATATCTAGGATGGCGCACTTTCGGATTTGTCGGGATTCGAAAATTGACACTCCTTTGTTCACAGAGTCATGTTTGTTTTACCTTTATGATAAAGTATTGTTGACATGAGGATGGAGGACGGAAGTGGTTAATGGCCTATGCTCCAACCGGAGCTAAGGGAATATATATATTGTTGACATGAAGGTGTTTTATTGACAGGTTTTAGGTGACAAGGGTTGCTTTCCATTCAACAAAAATCACGGGTTCAAAATGTCGGTATTTTCGCTGGCTGAATGGAATGCGTCTGACCGTATCTGAGAGGGTACACTAAAAACGTATTCCTAAATTTTCGAAAACTTATTGCAGAACTTTTCCTGTTCCATTCGATTTCTGACCAGAAATCTCGAAAATTTTGGTCAGATGGAAAGCGCCCACCGTGACACATGCAATCTTTAACCATCTTGGTGACACATGTAATCTTTAACCATCTTGGTGCCACGTCACGCTCTGAAACCTGCTGAGATGTTTGTTGATTCAACGAAAGAGGAATCAACAAACTGTCACTGTAGCCTAAACCATTTTTAAGTTCTGGAATTATTCTATTTCTAAAATGTCATATTGGAGAACGAGGTGACGAGCGTGTACGGCACTTTCTAATTGCCATTGTTTTTTACTTCCTTTTGTTGACTGCTCGGACAATAGTCGAAATAATAGAATAACTGGTAGTTTCAATGTCAAAGTGGGTGCCGGCATCAGAGCTTGAAGGAAATACTGATAAAACGACTTGAAATTAATGGTATAATACGGGTTGTTGTGGCTTTTTAAAATAGAATTACGATTTTTCCAACTTGTTCAGTTTTAAAGGGCTTTTGTGAAACAACAACAGAGCTTCCCTAAATTTTTTTCTTGAGTTAAGAAAAGAATGTTTACTCCGAATGGCACCATTTTTGACTAACACTTCACTGCTGCTGAATTTACTGAGAAAAAAATATTTCCATGACAATATCTTGGCAACTCCACTCGCGAAT
The DNA here is from genome assembly GCF_964205215.1 of Stylophora pistillata. Lineage (NCBI taxonomy): Eukaryota > Metazoa > Cnidaria > Anthozoa > Scleractinia > Pocilloporidae > Stylophora > Stylophora pistillata. The sequence continues at coordinate 14,183,632 of NC_142531.1, forward strand.
CAGCAAAAATTGTGCGCATAATAGAGCACCCAAACACATAAAAATCTCATGTCCTCTAGGAGTCATAACTTTAACGCGGATGTTTTCTTTGCTGCATGACGAGACAGCAAGATGTTTACAGATTACATGTGTCACGTTTTTTGCAAGCGAAACGCTGGGCACCTTACATTACAGTTCAACTTGTTGATTATTCCATTGATTTCGTAAAGAAAAGGAATTTTGGAAAGGAAATTTTTGTGGAGGCTCGAGGATCCATCATGATCTTCCAAGTTACGCTGCTAAAGTCGCTGGATAGAATGCTTTAATGAGATTACACACCTGATACTTTGATACGTGAGTGTAGATTACTTAGTTCGATAAATACGCTCTCGAATTCGCCAGAAACACTCTTCGAAAAATCTGGAAATAAAGATTTTAAAAAAGTAGGGTTTTGCGACTACATCAGAAGTAAAATGTGACACCACTCTGCAATATTCGAGTAGTTTCTCAGGAAGGAAGAAATGGCTAAACACACATGGTTTCTTTGGTGCGTGACGTGGCACCAAGAAGTTCACAGATTACAAAAGTCATGTGTCCATAGTTAGTATGTGTCACGTTTTCTTTGAGTGAAACACTGTGCATCGTACATTACAATTCAAAATGTTGACTGTTTTATTGATTTTCTTTAAGAACGGAAAGAAAAGGAGGACATTGTCGTGGCGTCCCGATGATCGATTGCGAGGGTGTAAGTTCGATGCTAACTAGGTCGCTAACGTCAAGAAGACGCGCGCTAGGATTGCTGAAGGATTATATTACACGCTTGATTTGCTATTGTATAAACTTGTCACCTAAAACCTGTCAATAAAACACCTTCATGTCAACAATATTTTATCATAAAGGTAAAACAAACATGACTTTGCGAACAAAGGAGTGTCAATTTTCGAATCCCAACAAATCCAAAAGCACGCCATCCTAGATATAAGCTGATCGGTTTTGCACCTTTTTCAACTCCAAATCGCGAAATTTGATTCTAAGAAGGCACAATCGAAAGAATGTAATTATTTTGCGTCGATACAGCCCATAGAAGGGCTCTAACGAGTGAATTGCTAATGGTAAGTTTACCCCACTAGGGTAAACTTTACTCGGCGGGAAACTGAAACAAACCAAGTACTCTGATTGGTCAATTTGGGTAAAAATTACCCTCATCTGGTAAATGTTTTTAGTGCATATTGTTTTTGATAAGGGCACAATGTTTTAGACATGTGTTAGAGGAAGTTTGGGGACAAAACTCTAATTAGTAGGGGAGGTAGGGGGGAAAGCATTCTCGTGTGAGCCAATCGGGTTGTTACGGGCGGTTCAGGTCTTGATGTGTTAATTAAATACTCCTCAAAAAGTCCTTAAATTCAACTCTGAAATTCCTGCACGAACCCTGAGAATTTGAACGTACCTGAGCATTTACTATAACCAAAACAATAATTCACTGCATCAATAATCTTCACTGTGCCTGAAGCAAATATTTGTTAAATGTATTTACAGCTGCTTGTAAAGGTTTCACTCTTGAGTTTTAAGATATTGTTTGCTCAAATCAATTTTAATTTTACCTAGGTTGGAACTGTGGCCTGGTTATTCAACCTCAATCTTGCCATATGAGACCGACTTTCTATTGTCAGCAGATGTCTCTCATAAAGTGCTAAGAACAACAACTGTTTTAGAGTATCTTTATGAGCTCTATGAGCGCTATGAGCGCACGGGTCGAAAAGGTGATTTCCATGGAGAAGCCACAAAGAAGCTTGTAGGCCAGATTGTTCTGACAAGGTATTGTGAAATGCTTCACAGTGATTAAGTGTACAGTTAACCTAAATTATCCTGATTTGTTATTATCTGGACTCTCTCCCTTGTCCATTCTTTTCTTGTGATTAATAGTGATTAGTCACATTTGAGATCCATAACATCCTTTTTCCCATTAATCAAAGCAGATGCATTGAAACAATGCTGAGGTTATTCCTTAATGCAGCTTCAAAGAATGCTTAAATTAGGAATGTGCACACACTTGAAACAAACTAATTAAGGAAAAGCATTGTTGTAAACGTTTTTGTAAATACTTTTGCAAATTTTGGCAATTATGCACAGGGATTTGAGAGCGTCCTTCAAATCTTGTAGTTATTGATTAAATGATACACTTTTCGTCTTATTTTTGTTCATAATATTCACATCTTTGATTGTCTGGACTATTCAGCACAGTCCCCACCAGATAATTGAGGTCTGACTAACGTTTCCACAGAGAAACACAGGTTCAAGCACACAGAAATCTCAGAGAAAATCAAATTTGTCGTACTCGGCCAAAGTGGGAATGTCAGTTTGAATTTTTTTTTTTTTTAAATGTTGAGTTAAGAGTTTTTCAGGTGTCATTGTGTTAGCAAGATGTAAAGTTACCCTATGCAGTTTGCATATTAACCAGTGTCAACCACATATGAAAGTGGTAATGTGTCAGTTTCAAAGAGATGCCTTCTGTGATCTGTTACTGAACAGGCCCAGGGCAACATGGAATGTTGCTCTGGTTAGCTCAATTGGTTAGAGCACTGGACTGTTGTGCGGGAGGTCGATGGTTCGAGCTAGGGCTGGACCAACACTCAAGGTCTTAAAATAACTGAGGAGAATGTGCAACCTTTCTACAATATCAAGAAATGGATAGACTTTCTAGTCTTCTCGGATAAGGACGAATAAACTGTAGGTCCTGTCTCCTGCTTCTATTCATTGGTTAATTTGGTTAGGCAGGGGACATTAAAGAACCCACTCATGGGATTACTGTGATGTGGTCTGGCCTGTTTACTTGAATTGGGGGGGGGAGGGGGCATCTTCAAATAAGTTTCCTTTGATTGTTTGTAAACTGCTGATGCAGTCCGGCTCAAGTCCCCCGAAAAGTGTTGTGATGTGCATTTGATCATATCCACATGTTAATTTGCACAATATAAATATTAAATTATTATTATTATTATTAATCTATTGGTGTCTTGTGATAAAGAAGCAAATGTTTGTTAATGGTGACATTAACTATGCTTCTTTCCTCAAATCAATAGTAAGTGGGACCCAGTCAAAAGGTGTGATTGAGCTTATTATGTAAAGCCTCATGACTGGGGGAAGGAAACACTCAAATTACCAGGAAATCTGTGGTGTCTCCAATTATCTACATCTGAGCACTGCTTGCATTCTTCATTTCAGGTACAACAATAAGACATATCGCATAGATGACATTAATTGGGACCTATTCCCAAGCAACACCTTCCATGGAAGGTTTAAGGGGGAAGAGAGAGACATCACCTACAAGGAATATTACCAAGAGGTACAGTTTTAGTGATTACTGTATTGTTTTAAACTTGTGTTTGTTTTGCTCGGAAGCACAATCCAGGGGTACAATTGTGTATCATGGGCTTAACACATTGACACCTGAGCCACCCGAACCTCGCAATTGCCTCACGCGAGAATGCTTTTCCCCCCTACCTCCCCTACTAAGTGGAGTTTTGTCCCCAAACTTCCTTTATAGTTTGGAGGTCAATAAGCCAATCAGAATCCATTGTTTGCGCATATATTTTTTCGACTTTAGGGGGTACTAAAGGGGCATTACTCTATGCGTCTTCACTAAATGATCAAATTTGAAAACATGGCGTCCACGCGGCGGACCCTCAAAATTTTCAGGTCGGCTTTTTCATTCATTTGCGATCGAGTTAGACCTTATGGAATTCAGAATGTAAAGTAACAATGCTATAGAATACTCTGCTTGGAAAAGAATGGATATCCAGGTCTTAAAAGTGACAGAATAAGCTCTCAAGTCAACGACACTACGATTCTCTAAGGCGGTGCGAATTATGGACGTAAAGTGAAAACCGAACTTTCGGACTTCAAGCAGGGCCTGGCGACAATTTGACGATTCAATGGCCTGGTAAATATTATGTTCGAGTAACAATGTGTTCAAAAAGTATAGTTTAATAGAAGATTTTGCCTCAAATCGAAGTTTTTTCAGAATTTTCAACATAACGCTGCGCAATTTCTGGCCATGAAGGCAAGTAAACAATGATCTAAGCATGATGAATTTTACCTTGTGGGCTTTGTACATGTAAGAAATTTGTACGTTTTTCGCTTATAACAGCAAATCAAAAACTGTTTTGAATAAATCTGACGTCCTGAAATATTTCTTGGCCATTTTAGTCTTGCTTCCTATTGATAGATTCCATGGAACTTGAGATCTCTTTACTCACGGACAACTTTGCATATTCCCTTTTGAAATATGATCCACATGCCCATTTTCACACATGCGAAAATATTTAGCGATTTTTATCTTTCATCTTGACTTTTGAGTTAAAATGTAATATGTACCTATCACCCTGAGATGTTGGGACATCTCAGGGTGTGAAACTAAATGTGTGCTCATTTGCAGACCTATGGCAAGGAAATTGGAGATATGGAACAACCACTCCTTGTTAGTCGACTAAAGAGAGAGGTAAGTTTATATATTTGTTCAGGGCTCAACACTGTTACGCCAACTAGTGGTTTTTGATTTTCACTAACCAGTTAGTAAACAAACTGAAATTGTCATAACATCTAAGATGTCACTAGTCACTTGGCTTGTAAGTTGAATAGTTAGTGTCAAGCCCTGTTTGTTCCCTTTGCAGTTATTGTGCTTACTTGCACAAGGCCAGTACGTATTTGGCCATTATGTTGTAAGTAAGATAGTCTTCACCTTAGAAGACTTGTGGATTTCAAAGTGAGAACTACTGAAAGTGAACAAGCAACCGAAGTTTATATTTACTGGGATCACATAGCATGATAGAAGACTATTTCCAATATGGTGGGGAAAGTGCCCTAGGTTGGTGAGTTTTTCATGGACAAGTTACCAATAACAACTGGGCAATGTAACTAGGTGTACTATCCAATACCAGTAAGCACACATCCTCTCACAGAGCTATTTTTTTATGCGGGAAGGGGAGGTTGCAAATAAAGAGATATAGCTGGCAAATATTGCCTTAAATGCACTTTGCTGGCCTAAGAATTTAATATTCCTTAGATAAGTACTAAGGCCCCACTAGCTGAGAGCTTTTGCCTCTGGACTAAGAGCCCATTACAGGGGCTTTCCAGCCATTTAATCTTTTCTATCTCAAGCTTTACAAAAACCATGTGGATTATAATAATTCATCCTTGTGTAATTTGTGTGCTGAGTTTTTTTGCGCTAAACTTCCTTATTTCAGCCTGGACAGATGACCAGAATCCCTAATGGTGAACTTCTTCTGGTACCAGAATTGTGCTTCTTAACAGGTGACACACTGTTTAATAAGAAACCATTGAAGTTTTTAACTAGCCCCACTCACACAATCCCATAGAAAACCATAGCAAAAGCTGAAGTGTACAGGGCCAGACAGGTTGACACAAGCTGGTCCAGAAAAAGCTGTTTGGCCCTGCTGTTCTCGTATTGCTTTTTTGAAAAACTTAAAGGAAAATGGGAATGAGGAAAAGTCATCTTTTTTAAGGAATTGGGAGTTTCTTGTTCTAATTCCAGATTTTTTTTTTGTGCTTGTGTGGCTGTGTGTGCCTGTCTATCGTGTCCTATTTAGGTTGAAATGTTCAACACTTAGTGGTCGCATAATAAAATGCTTATTGACTGAGTTTGCTTGAGATGAACAGAAAAATATTTGGCACTTGGTCATGAGACACAGACTTTGCTCAGTCCATACTTGACTTTGAGCCAATTATTCTTCTGTCCAGCTCTCCCACTCAGTCAATAAGTTCATATTACAATATATTGCTAGTTCATAAAATTGATGCAGATAAATGTTAGCTCCTCTTTTTTCCTTTTGTTGTTTGTGTAGAATATGGTAGTTATCATTTATTCTCTGCATTTGTTCTTGACTTCATCCCTGGAATGTTTTTCCTAGCATTGCTATAGTGTTCCTAGTTTTAATTATGAGGCAAACTCCCTTCAACAGACCATAGATAATCTTCCTGGTCCTTCAGCCTACGTTCAACATCTTTCTCTACCATGATCACAGTATTAAGGCCTATTGTTTTACCTGAGAAAAGTCTTGTATACTTTTTCCTTAATAGGGCTTACTGATGAGATGCGTAATGATTTTGGTATGATGAAGGATCTTGCAGTTCACACTCGTGTTGATCCCAAGGCACGCAATCAGTCCCTGATGAGGTTTATTAACTCAATAAAGAGGTACATCTGGTACAGTTGTGTAATTAGGATTGTGCATTTCTCCACGTGATGTGCATTATGTAGGTATCATCATAGGTGAAGTTTACTGACAATAAATGTACTTTTGGGAATACAAACATTCTATTGTTATTACTTTTTTGGTATTTTGGGTGCATTTTGTGAAATAGAATGGAGATTGTGGTAGGCTGGAATATATTTGTTCATATTTTGGACTGGTTTTTGTAAATTGATGATGCAGGCAACTCTTAGATCATGTGATAATTTGCATACCCTGGCATTTCTGGAGATTGAATTTCTCATTTAGTGGACATATAGGAGGCAAAGCCTCATTAGAAGTTAAGAAAGAGTGAGTGTAACAATAGAATTCCAATCTTGACACAACTTTAACTCGATTTTTCCAATTGCTTTTATTTCATTATTTATTATTTTTTTAGTGTGTTAGTAGTTCAACATTCACACTCAACATACAGTTGAGTTCTCTCCTTTTTTTTTATTTCTTGATGTACAGCCACTAGCACATTGTGTTTCCAGTTCTTGCAGTGACACTATGTTTATAAGCAATAAACATCTCACAATCCATTTGAGTAGTGTGTGATTTAAAATGGCAGTTTTCCTTGTGGAAATATCATAGGTGTGCATCATAAGAGTTGGGGGAAAATTTTTTTCCTCTCAACTGAGAGCATTTTACCATTAAAGGTAGCAAATTATGTAGATCCAACAGTGATCTTTTCAGTTCTTGCTGTACATGACACTACAGAAGATGAGAAACCTCTGAAAATAATTTCACAGTGGAACAGGGGAATGGTGACTTATCAGAAGATGCAAAATGATATAATGTCCTAAAACATAGGCTCAGAAATGGAATTGCCTTAAAATAAAAAAAGCTACTTCCAGTGAACCAGGGAATTTTAAAGAAGCATTGGTAATCGTTGTTGTGGCCCAGAGGAAAGGGAAACCATGGGGCTTTCAAGCTGGTCCCTTTAAATTATTGTTCTATTAATATTGTTCTCATAAATATGTGGGATGTGGCAGGTTTTCTGTTTTACATGTGAGGCAAATATTCTGCACTGCTACCTTCTAGCTTTATGATACAACCTCAAGTTCTTTTCAATGCTACAAAAATTGTGCTATATTAGTAGCCACATACAGTCTTTGACTATCTATATATTTTTTATCATAGTTTCAATGGAAGTAGATTCAGTTTTACCAATGCGTTCCTTGGTGAAATTAAGAACCCCAAGGGTTAAATTAATTGGGGTTTAGTACATGTAGGTTGACAACCTTGAGCCTTGAGTAACACATTTTAATAATTGTGGTAATTTTCCCCATACAGTAATGCGGATGCATCAGCAGAATTGTCAGGTTGGAATTTAGAGGTAAGTATTTAGACATTAAAAGAAAATCATAATTTAGTATTTTAATGTAAAGGTAAGTTGTTTTTACATTGTGGCAAACATGGCTGAAAGAAAAACTTGGGAGTCCCCCACAAAGATTAAACCCAGACTAAGGGAGCTCAGGCTCCCACACCCTCCCAATGTTACTACTCCATTACAGCCAACCTCTTTGTGGGGAAGGCCATCATGAGGTTCCTAATTAATGCTTGCTACATGCTGTACAAATCAGAGAACATCATGTAAGCCAATATGATAATAGAGATGGTAAGTTGTAAGTTTGGTTACCACAGAAATTTAACTGGTCTAATTTTGTTTTAGCTAGTCGTTATAAATAGATAATGTATAGATATTTACAGTGTGTTGTGTTCGTTTTTCTTGTCTCTAAATTGAGAGTTATGTAAGGGTACACGAAATAGAAAGAAGTCATTTGGTTCATTTATTTTAAATGGTCATGTGACATAAATTTTAGTAAAATTGCACAAAATCTCCCTTCTATGAAACAATTTCAAGCAGTTGACAGTCAAATGCACCTACGTATACATCCTTAACCTATCTCTTCCTAAGTAGAGGATGGGTGGATGTGAAATTTCTCTTCCATATCTACTAGCAAAAGTTTTATTTTGTTTATTTTATAAACACCATAACTTAAGCCTTTACTGGCTTAAGTTGTGGTCAGTTTGTTGCCATTTGTTCCTCAGCCTGACAGTAAAATGAAAGGCTAGTTATGTGTCAGTCGCTCATTGGCAATATCAACACATGCATAAAGTTAATGAAAGTTTACATTTGTGAAGTTGCTGCTTTTTTAGTGCTGCGGATCCTTGTAGAACACCTCAGTTTATACCATGATTGGGTTTTCATTGTAGTTTGAGGACAAGACCCTTCAGATGTCAGGAAGAGTTCTTCCTCCAGAGAAGATTTTCCAGAAGAATAAGAGTGTGAGTTAAAGTTTGAGTTGCTTTTTCTATGAATATTTTTTCTTCAGATGGAGTTTCTTTTTCTACAGAAGCAGGAATTAGAAAGGCCATGCACCATGCACATATGGCACATAAGTAAAGGAAGTATCAAATACCCACTCAAGGGGCCTAAAATGTGCCTGAGCCATGTCTTTTCTAGCCCAGCCATCACTGCTGAGGCTCATATTTTTTAGAAATGGCCCATAACTTTTAAAAGCCAGGGGCTCTAGGCCCATATGTCTGTTTTTCGTTCCCAATCTCTGCAGAAGCCATCAATTTTTTCTGAATTTTTCCTTTTGCTTTCAGTTTTCTTATGAACCAAGGACTGCTGAATGGTCAAGAGAAATGAGGGGAAATCCACTGCAAAGCACTGTAAATCTGAACAACTGGACTCTTATTTACACCAATAGAGACAGTGGTAATGCAAAAGATTTTGCACAAACTTTGAGCAGGGTTTGCGGCCCTATGGGTATCCAAGTCTCAAAACCTTACGAGTAAGTCTCCATTTATGTTTAAGTTGTTGCCTATAACATATGTATGGATTTAGGGTGTAATGGCAAAGTCAAGGCTATGCTCTAAGGAAAATTGAATGGAGCCCAGTGCTTTGATACTGTGAAATCCAGGGTGCCCAGCATATGCGGCTCCATCAAAACGGCTGCTTCTGAAAACGTCTAAACTTTGCAATTTGTATTCCTAGTGTGCTTGATACGACGTATTGGTATTCTTTGCGACAAAAATCACTAAAACACGGTAGTTTGGAAAATATAGAATGCCGGAATTCGGAACCGGAATACTCGGAATTTCCAGAATGACCGAAAAATAACAAATTTAAAAAAAAAAATAAAAGTAAATAAGAACATTGATGATTAAAAATTAATGGTAAATTCAGAACTTGATTAAATAATTTAATACGAAAATTTTCTCTGAGGGTCCCGAAAAATAAACACTTACCGGCACTGTTCATGGAGATGCACGTATTAGAATTAAAAATAGTCAGCGTCAGGCCAGTTGCCCATACAGCCTAAGCGACGAAATATATCTACTTTCCTTTTCCCCTGGATGGGATGCTAGTCCATCACATGGTTACTCCCCGTTTTAAATTCTCCTCCACCCATTTACACATCTATCTGTCTAGCCTGGGCGCCATGACCATTAGGCCTGCACGCTTTTCCAGCCGGAACCATTGCAGAAGATTAAAAAAAATGCAATATTTCCAATTAGTTTAAAAGTCTCCGAACTATTACAAATTAATACTCTACCTTAAATAATTATTAACCACACATTGGGAGCTATCAAAGCAGCTACCGATAAGACCAGCCGTCTACAGTTAAAATTGAGAGATCGTCAGTTACGCGACACCTTTTCGCGTCTATTATAAATACCTTGAATATATACCTTTAAATATATATCTTGTACTGATGGATTCATCTAAACAGGGCTTACATTCAAAGGTATAAATGGGTGGAAGCGAATTTAAAACGGGAAGAAACCATGTGATAAATTGGCATCCCATCCTGGGGGAAGGGAGAGTAAAAATATTTCGTCGCTTAGGCTGTATGGGCTACTGGCCTGACGCAGACTTTTTTTCACTTCTAATACGTGCATCTCCATGAACAGCACCGGTAAGTGTTTTTTTTTGGGGGGGGGGGGACCCTCAGAGAAAAATTTCGTATCAAATTATTTAATGAAGTTGTGAATTTATCATCAATTTTTAATCATCAATATTCTTAATTATTTTTAAATTTACTTTAAATTTTTTTAAAATTTATTATTTTTCGGTCATTCCAGGTATTCTGGTTCCGAATTCCGACATTCCATGTTTTCCAAACTAAAACGCTGAAACACTGCTCGTTCAGTGTTTTTCTAAAACACTGAACGAGCCGACTATTTAAAGCTTATGTTCAGAGTTTTCTGTCATCGATTCTGTTCATCAATTATCCGTTTGAGAGACTGTATGCAAATTTGTTTCGCTTGAACCCATAAAAAAATTTGCATAGAGGCCGAACGAGCTTGCGTGACAGTTGAATTTTTTCATGGAGAGGGGGGAGGGGAGGGGAGAAGGAGAGGAAGTATGCGGTCTCTCTCTATAATGTGTCACTTTGGGGTAGCAAATCTCTCTTTAGATCGCCAATAAACTATTTTACCAAGAATTTGTCTTTCTTGTTCCTTACTTTTGAGGAATCGAACGCCTCAATTTTATGTAATTAAATTAACCTCATTAGCGCATGTTTATTTCCCACGTGAACTAATTAAAAATTCTAAATTTAAGAAAGACAATACTATGCGTGTTCCTTTTCTTGGAGAAATGGTGGAGGTTTTTGCTCTTTCGGGAGTATAGTCGCCAGTCCATGTTTGCAAATTTATCATATTATGTTGTCGCGTTATGCAAATTATGTTCTTTCAATTGAAAACCATCGAGACCTCTTTCCTGTTTTGAACTGATTTGATTGAAAACTTCGGAACAACGATCGTCAAAAACAAAAGAAAAGAGACAGGTGGCTAAAAGACCCTATGTACCAATAGTCCTTTTTACAGTTCCCGGCGCCATATTGAATGAGTAACCGCGCAAACATGATAGCGAGGTTAGTGTTGAGTCGCGTTGCGAGTTCTAGTGAGAGTTTAGTGAAATGTGGTGGTGCTCTGTCCTTTTCATCGAGATATTTCGACAATGAACGATACTTTCCCTACGCAGGATATTCCTCCTTCTTCTTCGAAAGGAAGAGGAAGACACTGTGCCGCTTTTTGGTTGTGCTAATAGCTATTATGACACAGCAGGCAATCCAACAGGTCTGCATTTCTTCTAGTTTCCGAATGACTTCCAGCAGTGAATCAGATGGTGCAATCTCCTGAATCGCCAGCATGGAAAGGACGGATTCTTCATCACAAAATCAATTTTTTTGTGCTCAGAACATTCCAAAAAAGAAGACATGCGAAAAAACGTGGGCAGGTCGCTGGAAATTGGTGAAAGGTTTATAATGTTTGTACGGTTGTTTTGTTGCTTGGATACCGAAAGAAAATGCCTGCTTTGATTTTCGGTATTGAAGTGTTTATGTTGGGATTTTTGTTTTTGGGGGGGGGGGGGGATTTTTTTCTCCTTATTAAAATGGTGATATTTATATTTCTTTGTGTACTGTGGTCTTATACGATATCTGTGAACTGAATGTAAAATTATAAAATTGTAATGTACAATTAAAATGTAAAATTTTAAATTTATAAAATGATGAGTTTAATTATTATATATATGGGCAGAACCATCTCGATTTAACTGGTCAGTACCGAAAAAACTATGGAAAATGCCTGCTCAAAGGGTCCCGGTAGCAACTGTGACAACTGAAGGAGAGTCATTTGAAGTTGAACAGGAATTATTTCACCAAGAAGTTAAAGCACCTGTGTCAACTGTCAATGCTGCTTCACCTTCACCAGCTCAAATTTAATGCTCAAATTGATTTAGGTGTAATCTTTCCTTACATTAAGAAATATTAATATTAATGTTGTTAGTACTCAGGGAAAAAAAGATGATGTTGGACTTGTAAAATCAAGATAAGGTACCATTGTACATTGTGTAAATAAGGGAAGTGATTGGCATGACAATAAAACGCGAGTTAAACTGTGTCTTTATGGGAAGGAGCTTCAAAATTCTATTCTTCAAACATAACATTTCGAAGAGCCTATTGACAATAATTAACATTATTATTCACAGGAGAAAAAATAAACAGTTCTGTACAGTCTAAAATAATCCTAGTTGTTGCATATTGAGCAAACTCTTGCAGCATATTTTTGTGAACAAGTTCTTGTGCTGGAAATGGGAAAGGTTCTTTCAGTTCCACATAGTTAAGATTAATCCATGTAATGCAGATTCTGGACACCAGGCTCTTGCTGATCCCAAATCTATCAGCAAGATCTTGTACAAATAACCCAGCCTTTAGTCTCATAAGTATGAGCAAAAATTCATCCAAGAATGACAATTTCTTGAAGGCCCCAGCTTACTTCTGTTATCATCTGTTTGGTATGGCTGACTCTCTTTCGACAATTTCTCTCCCTTCCAGTACTGCATCTTTGCCAGCACTGGGTCAATAAAATTATAGAAGCTTATGAGTGCTCCATAGTTTGGGAATCCAGTATAAAATAGAACCGCAGACTCATCTTTAATTTTGTCAATTGAAAATTGGCACGCCAATAAATATCCCACTCATTTTCAACTTCACTTAGTTTTTCTTTCAAGTCAGCTGATTGTACTTGCAGTGGCTCTATTTCCTGTTGCAGCTTAAGAACATCTGATTGTTGCAGAGCTGGTGAAGATGCAGCAGCATTGACAGTTGACACAGCTGCTTCAACTTCTTGGGGAAATAATTCCTGTTCAACTTCAAATGACTCTTCTTGAGTTGTCACAGTTGCTACTGGGACCCTTTAAGCAGGCATTTTCCGTGTTTTTTTCGGTACTGACTAGTTTAATCGAGATGGTTCTGCCCATATATATAATAATAAACTCATGATTTTATTAAATTTTTAATTTTACATTTTAATTTTACATTATAATTTTACATTCAGTTCACAGATATCGTATAAGACCACAGTGCACAAAGAAATATAAATGTCACCTTTTTACTAGGGAGAAAAAAATCCCAGCATAAACACTACAATACCGAAAATCAAAGCTCCATTTTCTTTTGGTATCCAAGCAACAAAACAACCGTACAAACATTATAAACCTTTCACCAATTTCCAGCGACCTGCCCACGTTTTTTCGCATGTCTTCTTTTTTGAAATGTTCTGAGCACAAAGAAGTTGATTTTGTGATGAAGAATCCGTCCTTTCCATGCTGGCGATTCAGGAGATTGCACCATCTGATTCGCTGCTGGAAGTCATTCGGAAACTAGAAGAAATGCAGACCTGTTGGATTGCCTGCTGTGTCATAATAGCTATTAGCACAACCAAAAAGCGGCACAGTGTCTTCCTCTTCTTTTCGAAGAAGAAGGAGGAATATCCTGCGTAGGGAAAGTATCGTTCATTGTCGAAATATCTCGATGAAAAGGACAGAGCACCACCACATTTCACTAAACTCTCACTAGAACTCGCAACGCGACTCAACACTAACCTCGCTATCATGTTTGCGCGGTTACACATCCAATATGGCGCCGGTAACTGTAAAAAGGGCTATTACTGTCACGAACTCTTGCTCAGCCTGATATGCAAATTTTGTGTTGCTTGGCAAGCAAGACGTAATTTGCATATAGTCTCAAAACGGTTCACGGTATATAATATAAATCTAATGTTTATGAAATCATGGTGTTTAGACCATGGCAAGTTACACAACAAATTGGAACTATGGCGGCTTTTTCTAGCGAAGCAGTTTTAACAAGCGAGTCAAGTGAATCATGACTGATTTCAACCCTGTTTGCGCGTGTTTGGGATCGCCAAATTAGGGAGCTAAAGCAACCACGACGAAAGGGACGACGACGACGTCAAATAATCGCGGAGGGTCTGGAACGAGGACGTCGTTTTTAGTGGGAAAATGAAACTTAAGCAGTGAAGTTGCTCAAGGACGACGACGTCTGAAATTTTTGTTTATTCTCGCTTCGTCAGTTTAAGAAATGACATCGTTCAGAGACCTCCAAAACCTTCTTCTCAGTCATGGATCAAATTTTCACCTATATCGGAAGTTTGAGAGTAGGTTATTCAATTCTTGAACATCAAAAGTCCAAGGAATTATTAAGCTTTAGCTTTATTTACAATAATTTACGCATGATAAAAGTTTAAAATAGAAATTTTACGGAAGTTATTCGAGATTTAAATTCAGTTCTAAGTGTTGCTGGTGTAAACAAACCTATTTTGCCCAAGGCTTGCCTGATTTTCAACGTGCTTTAGCTTGATGTTCTACCTTTGATGCTCCTTCCTTTGGCGAGCAAACGACGCAAGTCTGTCAATTTTAATCAATGCTAGCTAGCGATCGGCACAGATCAGTCGTCGCGCTTCAAACAAGAATACTATTTTTTCCCGTGTGATTTTGTCGGAATAATTTTTGTGGCTGTAAATCTAGATCGTTATCAATTATTTCGAAAATAGATTCGCAAAACCTGAGAGACACACTGATCTGAAGAATTCTTTGCTGTTTAAAGCGTCTCGACGGAAGAACAGCAACACGCACAATTTTTTAGTAGCAATAAACCGACAGTTCCATACACACTGCTTTTGACCGAACGCAGAGGTGTATTGCACTGCCATTTAAACCTTTTCATTCAATAAAAATGATAAACAGCACTCATAAAATATACTCAAATAAATTTAAACCTAACGTGGTCGCGTTCACCGCTTGACTTGACATCTGTTGTGCGGAGGAAGGAAAATGAGTTAGTGGGTTTTCGAATTTATTTGTTTAGAAAACTGAACAGGGAGGTTTTAATCAACCGAAGAAGCGAATACAAACTCCAACCGGCCATAGACTGTCAAAACAACGACACTAAAGCCGCACCTTTTGATGAGAAAAACTGCTTTGACGTTCGGAAGTTCGCGACGACGTGAAACTGGTCCATCTCAAGTCGTCGACGATAAGACGACGATGGAATTCTTGGTTCGGGCTTGCGCAGTGACGTTCTCGCTACTTCCGGTCGTCGTCCTCCGTTCGTCGTCGTGGTTGCTTAAACTCCCCTATTGTGCCCAAGTTGAAAACGGCTTCCATCATTTTTCTCAGGAATTAACAGATATTTCAAGGGAAAAATTGCATGGCATTCATACTTACTAAAGGCTATCTATATGCAAAAGACGAATGAATTTGATTTTTTTCAGCTTTGCCGAAGATTTGCGATTTTGTTTGATGCTTGCACGGATCTGCTCTTAAATGTTATTCAAGCATAAGAAACTTGCCTCCCAGAAAATCAGTATGATAAGGTGTTGGTTTCTTTTCCCAAATAGTTAATGATGGAAAGTGGCTTATCACTTTGACTTGTAATCCATTTATAAAAGGGAGATCACCCATTGTACTTGTTTAAGGGATTTATGGTAGGCTTGCTAACTCTAAAAAAGTGCAAGTTTCATTTTGCTAGCAGCATCTATTTATAAATTTTTAAAGAAAGATCCAATAAAGAAAGATCAAGTCACATTTAGGAAAAAACGCTCATGCTGGGAGGAGCATGTTTTTCATAGCCATTGTCCAGCAGTTCACACCAGTTCTGCAAAACTTTGGTAATGGACGGAAGAGATAGCTTCAAGCCTTGCAAATCAGTGGAGGCATCAAGTGTAGTGTCCAGATGTCACATCTTTTGTTTACTTTTCTTCTCTAGGTTTGAGCTCAATAATGACAGAACTGAAAGTTACTTGCATGCCATTAACGAAAGATACTGCAGTTCACTTCAGATGGTAGTTGCTGTTTTGACAACAACCCGCAAAGATCGCTACGATGCCATAAAGAAGTGTTGTTGTTTGGAAAAACCAGGTAAATTTTGTTACTCTCCTCGGTCGAAATAGTTTTGAACTTGATCTATAAAACCGGTTTCAGTTGAAAAAGAAAGTGTTATGTTTCTCTGGGTTCATCGTATGTCGTTCGCATTTTATTTACTGTTGTGTCATTTGTCAACCTGACCAGGGATGTGGGTTACAACCTCTCTATATTAAGTTCTTACCATTTTCAGTATTTACCCTTGTAAGCCTCATTAATTGCACTTCGACCCTGTTATCCGCTAATTATTGTAAAAAGGGATGGATTTTTCTGTTCTGATTTTCAGCTCTATTCTTGTTATTTATTTCAGTTCCATCTCAGGTCATTGTCAGCCGAACCATCTCGAAGAAGCAGATGCTAATGAGTGTATGCACCAAAATTGGCATCCAGCTAAACTGTAAACTTGGCGGTGAAGCATGGGCCGTGGAAATTCCTGTATGTTAATTCTCTTTACATCCAAGATCAGATGTTCAATTTTCCCCTCTAACTGCTCAGTACTTCCTACTTTTAAATTTCGAGGTATACCAGACTTACACCTACAGGATAACAGGGTTGTTACCTGGTATTAAATTTGTTTAAAAGGTGTGGAAGTGATGTAATGATGAAGTCTTGAAGAGTAGGAAGAAAAGTAAGGTGTCTGTCTAGTTCATCCCAAAGCCTTTTGTTTATAGCAAAAAAAAGTAATTTGGGATTAACCTTTCAAGCAGCACTAGTGGAAGTTCGATTCATATGGTCAGTGCTATATTTTCAGGGTAATGATTGTTAAATTTGGTCACTATCCATGTGCCAAATTATATTTCTAATTAGGCGTGGAAAATAGTTATTTGTGTTTCAATCACCAGATAGAACAATTAAGTTGATAAAAGTCACAATTGTTAAATTTTTGCTCTGAGGTGAAATACGAGATGTGGAAGTTTTGAGGATGTTACATTCCTTCTCATGAAAATTCTCCTTGGGTTGATAATATCATGATAGGAGAGACAGACCATTCATTTTGAGGACACAGTATTGAATATTTAGTTGCCAATCAACTTCCAGTTGTCTTGGTAACCAGCTGATCACAATTTCTGACACTACCTCATAGTTCTTCAAATTCCAATTCTTTCTTACTTTGGCAGAATATTGGGATTTCATATGTTACGAAATCCGTGTCTTAAGTCTGGTGAAAGAAAGTATGTTTTGGAAAAGTTCTGAACTGACGGATGCGTGTAAATCTAATCAGGGGTTTATCTGTCTTGATAATAATGATAAAGATAGTTTTAAGTAATAGAGAGCGTTTGGTAAGCCTTTTTTACTGATTTTGTTCTTATCTTTCCTAATGTTATTCTTTCTTGACATAATTTTTGTTAAATTTCAATTTCGTGAAGCAACTTTTTCCTTTTTAGTTGAAGAAGACTATGGTGATAGGAATTGACACTTACCATGACAGTTTGCAAAAAGGCCGCTCTGTTGGTGGATTCGTTGCAAGTACAAATCCAACCCTCACAAAGTGAGTATTGCCATTCTCCTTAGTTTTTTTTTCTTTTTTTAATTTATTCTTTTTTTTTTTTTTTTTAGCTTTGTTTTGGCGGGTGGGAGGTGACGGCTTCATTAATGACTTGCTGAAAACATCCATTTAGCAGTAAAAAAATTCTAAGTTTAGCCATTCAATTTTACTATTGGGGTAACATTATTTGATGAAAGTGAGGGTCATAGGGATTGGTCTCTTAGCCAATCGCTGTTAGACAAGCATTGGAGGGTTCCAGTTGTCAAGACTATTTATGGGGTCTTGTTCGGCTTGCCAACGAGACCATTCCTCTGACCCCTACTCAAGATGATGACTGACCTATTGCATCAATTGTTATTTGTTTTAAGGTATTATTCAAGGGTGACTTTCCAACATACGGGAATGGAGCTAATTGATGGTCTGAAGACTTCTATGACTGGTATTTCAAGTTGTATCTAAATTTACATATTTGTATTGTTTTTCACCAACAGCAGCATGAGATATCATTCCTGGACCGTATAATCCAAGTTCTTGAGCGGAACTCGGGGCCGTGTCGCATTTGGGCGAATTCAAACAATTTTCAAGTTTTTGCACTTTCCAAGATTTGGCGGCGGTCGCATACTTCACTTATTGATTCAATCACAAACCTACCGGCCTTAAATACTTGCGACAGAAGGAGACTTTTTCTTTGAAGTCAGCTGTTTTCCAAATTGCTCCCAGTATAATCGCACCCAGGTTACGAGCTTACAGACATTTGAGTAAGAGCGGCGCTCAAATTCACCGTTTCCTCGAAAGAACAAAGGTCAGTTCCTGCCATCGCTCGCCAAACTAGACCAGCGGATTAGCATGTTTTTTCCGATGAAATTTCATCCAGACGTTTCTTGCCTGTCATGTCAGCCAAACGGTTAAAAAAGATGAGTGTTTGTTTTGCTAAAATTTGGAAGCCTGCAAGGTGAAAATTTTGCGATTTGCAGGTTATTCAAATTGGGGTTCGCACTTATTTTGCGCTACCTGTTGACAGATTTTTCGCTTAAAAACAAAACAAAACGCTCTAGTGCGATCTGGGCCTTAACCCAACTTTTAATCCGAAGAGTATTCAGAAACCTTAAATAGCCTTGAATCGCAGTTTTATTAATGAATTAAATTTCCTTTTACCTGCGGATGAAAATCAACTAAAGAAGAGGGTGTCTTGCTTGAGAGTCTTGAATCATGGAAACGGTGTGGAGTTGTAGCTTCACGAGATTCAAATGTTGGAATTAACTCTCGTCGAAAGTGTCTTATTAGTTGACGGTTACTCTCGTATTAAGGTTTCGAAAAGAAAAGAATTAATGGCTCGGAAGAAGGCTCCGACCGTCGATATTTTTTTCCTTTTTTTGTAATCTTGTTATGCCCCCAGGTACACCCCCTCTCCCCCCCGTAGTCTTGATAAAAGATGGGAAGAATGTGCCAGCTTGCCACATTCTCCAAAAAGCCTTTACCAGTGGCTTATGGATTCAAAAACCATCTCGAAATGATTTGTTTTGTAACTGGAGTTACCGGCTTTTGTTTTGGTTCCGTTTTAATTCAGTTTTTGTTTGTGATATTTTTTACGGTAAATCAGAATTTCGATATTCTCTATCTTCTATTTCATAGCGGCTCTCAAGAAATATGGGGAATTGAATGGTGTCTTGCCAGATAGAATTATCGTCTACCGTGATGGTGTTGGCGATGGCCAGTTGAAAACTGTTGTGGGTCATGAAGTTCCACAGCTGAAAGCTTCCTTCCAGGATCTAGCATCGGGATACGCGTAAGAAGTTCGAAGTTTACTTTTGAGCGACAATTCACATTTTCTTCTTAGAGAAATTGGATTCACGCTGACTCTGGGGTCTGGAAGTTCTTAAAATTTGATTTCAGTTCAACTTCAGTTTTGCTCTTTAACAAAGGCAACGTGAAATTGTTTGATTTATGATATGGTAAAAGTTCACTTGTGAAAAATTACTTTTGTTGTATTTTTTTGCAATAGCTGACAACAAACCAGATACTCGTTTTTGGTAGAGGGTATAACTTGGATATATCAACAAAGTTGAAGTGGTAAATTGGCCACCGTAACGATTACAAAAGCTGACGTTTCGAGCGTTAGCCCTTCTCGGAGCGAATAGAGGAATTGCGGGTTGTGTGTGCTTTTAAAGGCAGAGAATGGAGCTACGTTATTGGTGGGAACATGGCAACGAGAAAAACAAGAATAAATCAGTGGAATGAAAAGCGTTCGTTGATCCCTGTGGGATTTAGACTGCCGGTTTGAAAGATATGTCAAGGTGCCAGTTTTTCGCTAAACGTGGTTACCCTGTTTCTGTCGTTCAAGCGGGTTACCACCGCGCCCAACTTATTGATCGACATTCAGCACTACAAACGTCGCATAAGGAAGATTCCGACCGCATTCCATTCACTCTAACGTTTTACCCTCACAACCACTCAGTTAAATCCATCATTCTTAAAAACTTTAAATTACTTCAAAACAATCTAGAGACAAGCACTATCTTTTCGCAGCCTCCGCTCATTTCATTCAAACGCGACAAAAACATAGGCAATATTTTGGTCAGAAGTTCTTTTCAGACTAATGACCAACCAGGCACTTTTGAATGCGCTCGTGCACGATGCAAAACGTGTCCTTTCATTCACAACACTGATAAAAATATCGGGACCTAAACGATCCATTAAGATCACCGATCACTTGACGTGCACCTCCGCCAATGTAATCTATTGCATAACTTGCACTTACTGCAAAAAGTTATACATCGGCGAAACAGGCAGAAGACTAGGTGACCGAGTCCGAGAACACCTTCGAGACGTGGAAAGGAATGACAAGGACACATTGAAACCAGTCGCTAGACATTTTAATTTACCTAATCATTCCAAGCAACATATGGCAATCTGCGGTCTTTCCTTACACTTGGGTAGCACGGAAAGCCGTAAAAATCTTGAACAAAAGCTCATCTTTCAAACCGGCAGTCTAAATCCCACAGGGATCAACGAACGCTTTTCATTCCACTAATTTATTCTTGTTTTTCTCGTGTGAAGGTGTAGTCTGATCGTCCGGGTGAGTGTAGTCCTGAGAAGGACTGTTGTCGGTGGTAGTGACTGACGTTTCGACAACCTGTGCGGAAGTCATCATCAGAGTCACTTGACTTGACAACTCCTTCTCAGGACTACACTCACCCGGACGATCAGACTACACCTTCACATGTTACCCCCGGGTTCAAACCATTTACTGCATCTTGTTTTTCTCGTTGCCATGTTCCCACCAATAACGTAGCTCCATTCTCTTCCTTTAAAACCACACACAACCCACAATTCCTCTATTCGCTCCGACGAAGGGCTAACGCTCGAAACGTCAGCTTTTGTAATCGTTACGGTGGCCAATTTACCACTTCAACTTTGTTGATATATCCAAGTTATTTCGTTACTCCCACCGACGCAGCCCCAAACAGTTTATTTCGAAACTGTCAGCCTTTATTCATTTGGTAGAGGGTAGCCTGTTGTTTCGCACTCTCGTGCTCAAAATTCAGCCTTGCAAATTAAGCAGTCTTTGTAGTTACTATAACTTGCCTTTTATTCTTGTTTAGACCGAAATTTGCAGTAGTCATAGTGAAGAAGAGGATCAGTGCCAGAATCTTCCACAAAACTAATGGGGACGTCAATCTGAGCAATCCACCCCCTGGCACTGTTGTTGACTCGGTTATCACAAAGAAGCAGTGGTATGCCTTAAATTAAGAGCTGGCAAGATTTTAAGTTTGTGTTTGTGTTTATCCCTTATAGAATTACAGAGGTTAGAATTTGGCCTATTTTTGTGTTTTTACAAGGTATGACTTTTTCTGTGTAAGTCAGTCAGTTCGTCAAGGAACAGTTTCACCCACCCATTACAACGTGATCGAAGACAGCGCTGGTCTGATGCCAGATCACTTCCAGCGGCTTACTTACAAGTTAACACATCTGTACTATAACTGGCCGGTAAGTTAAATTTCTGTTATTGTATTTCTTGAAGTTAAAAGTTGAGGCTGATAACTTTGTTGTGACACAAATATGTATTTGTCGTATAGAGGGAGGGAAATTATTTTGACGAGAAGTGAAGAATTGAAAGAAGCAAAGACAGTGAAAGAAACTCTAATTTTGTTAGAGAGGAGACTAGTAAATAAAGGTTCGGTGATAAAGGTCGATTACTCAGCACATTTAAGTCAGGGGATCCGGTCGTCAGCACATTTAAGTCAGGGGATCAGGTCGAAAATTTCTTTCAAAAGGTTGAACCACTATTCAATTGAAATGTCCACTCCCAATCAGAATAAGGTAGCCAAATCTTCTCATTCCCTGATTAGATATTTCTGTTACGCATACATTTTACTTATCAAGTTCTTTTCCTTTATAGGGTACCGTACGCGTACCAGCTCCTTGCCAGTACGCCCATAAGTTGGCTTTCCTGGTTGGACAATCACTTCACAAGGAACCCAGTAGTGAACTCGCTGACAAGCTGTTTTTCCTTTAATGGAAGATGTCTGCAGTGCAAAAGTGTTTACTTCGTTTCTGTTGTTGTTGTTGTTGTTTTTTTTTTTTTCATCTAATCACCGTTAGTCCTAAGAAAGGACAAGATGAAAGTTGTTGCGTTTCGTTTGGAGGTTGATTGAATATCGTTGATATAAACGGAGGAAAATTTTTCATTATAGCACAGAAAGACTTTTTCTCTTTCATTGAAGATTACTACATCACTCTTTTGCGAATAAGCGTATTTCAAATGTTTCTATTTTCACAGAAAAACTATTAAATTGTTGTTTTAAATGTTGTTGGTTCGTTTTCTCTCCTATTTTCTCTTGGAATTACTCGGAAAGTCTACGGATCACAATCCCATTGCACGGTCCTGTGATCTCTTACCACATTGCACGATGCTGTGATCTCTTACCACATTGCACGATGCTGTGATCTCTTACCACATTGCACGGTGCTGTGATCTCTTACCACATTGCACGGTGCTGTGATCTCTTACCATCATGTAATGTTACGAGTTAACAACCCAAAACTTATCGTCCTTCCATATCCAGGGGAAAAAATAAGATCGTCAAGGCGTGTTTCTGAAATAGGGAGCGGGCAACATTTGTTGAAGATTCAAAATAGAACATGATATGATGGAAGAAGGGTCTGGCAATTTTGAGTGAGAGCTCTTCGAGCTCATTCGTCGGAGTAAACAGCATGGGTGGTAAATAAGATTCCTAAAGAAGGCTTTTAACTTGGAACTTTCAAAGAGTCCCATCTTAACTTACTCATCCCTAAACATAACTCTTGCATGTGTAACATTCCTATTTTTAATATTTGGGGCCGTAATCGTGACTGCTGCCTCGTGCGAGGGAGGGGAGCTCGAGTTACATACGGACATTGTTAGCTGAAACAGGAAGTGAAACACTAAAGGAAACCATCTACAAGTCCTACGTGTCCCTCGGGGTGACACGTGAAAAGGGAGTAGGACGTGTGTTTTGGTTTGAGATTATTACAGTGACACGATCTCAACCGGGGCCACCCAACGTTTTTTAGCCAATCACAAGACGAGTTTAGAACAAAAAATTGAAGTTCGTTCATCAGCGGATCAATCACCATAAGGGTCAAATTTCACTGTTCGTTTGACTAGATCAGATGTGAAGGTATGCGAAAGCTTATAGTTTTTTTAAAGCAAAAAAAATATAATATTTTTCATTTCTATTACGGTAAAGGTGAATAAATATTTACCGAATGGCGGCCGGTAATTTCGAAGACTAAACTGACTAAAGTTAAATATACCAAATTGCGGCCGACTCACTCTATACAATATATTTTCCGAAACACGGCCTGGAATGCCGAAGGCGAGAGCTTACGTAATTTATTGAATATTGCGGCCGCGAATTTTGAACACGAAACGGGCTCGATCAATGTAAATAAATATATGAAATTACGGCCAGCTAAACCTCAAGGCGAAACCGGCTCAACACAAGTATATTTTTAAAATATCATTGAAAAACGGCCGTATCTACAATTTTACCGGGAATTTTAGTAACCAATCACAAGGACAAAGAATATTTCAAATTTAGTTTTTGCATGTATTACCGGTGGTTGATTCCGTTTGCGTTGTAGTTTGAAAGTCAGGAAGTATTTCACACATTTACTGATTTGAGGTAAAACCGTTTCGTCTTCAAAATCTCAGGCCGTGTCAATTCCGCAAATACATTTGTATTGAGTCCGTTTGGTCTTCAATATTCCCAGTCGCATTATTCCGTAAATTATATAAGCTTTCATCCTCGACATTCCAGACCGTGTTTCGAAATATATATTTTATAAGTTAACTCGTTCGTAATTTAGAAAATTTCTATAAGTCTTATTCCTTTCAGTCTTCAAACTTCCCGGCCCCAAAACTCGGTAAGTTATACAAACTTTCTTCTTCAAAACTCCATACCCTATTTCGAAAAATTTTTGTTATAAAAGTTTACTCAGCCGTAATTTGGTAAATTTACGTTGAGTTCGTTCAGTCTTCAAAATTCCCTGCAGCAATACTCGGTAAATCATACAAGTTCTTGTCTCCGACATTCCAGACCGTGTTTCGAGAAATAAATTTCATTGGTTTACCCAGCATTATTCGTTACTCACGTACGTTGAGGCTGTTCAGTCTTCAAAATTACCGGCCGCTATTAGGTAAATATTTATTCGCTTTTACCGTAAACGAAATAAACAACATATTTATTTCACCGTAAAAAAACTAGAAGCTTTCGCATGTCTTCACATCGACTCCAGTCAAAAGAGCAGTTTAATTTGACCGCTGGTGAACGAACTCCCATTCTTTTGTTCCATACTTGTCTTGTAATTGGCTAAAAAACGTTGGGTGGCCCAGGTTGAGTTCGTTTCACTCTAACAGAGACAATTTAATTTTCGAGCACACTACAGTGGCGAAGGATAAAAATATTTGATATGTGGCTTGCTTTTAGTTTGCCTATTGTGCGAAAGCAGATGTCTGCTAGTCTCCTTCGCAGCCGTTGTTTGGGATCGTCACGCAACGCTCCCTTCTCCACAGGCCGGTTGGTGGAGGAGGGGGCGTTGCGCGACGAACCCAAACAACGACTGCGAAGGAGACTAAGTGTCTGCTTGTGTTTGTAGTTTTTCTTTGATTCGAGCGACTCTGAGATGTAATGACGAATAATACTGTCCATTTCGAGCGATGGAAACCACTGCTTCGGTGGTGCAAACATATGCACAAGTATTTATGCATGGATATGATTTGTATTGCGAGCGAAGCTCAGGGGAAACCGTAGACAGGGCCATGTCTAAGGACATCCATATTAGCATATTTGCGCCAAATGGAGTCTAATGTGCTTGCTATCCTTCAAATATTTTTACAGGGCGCGGGACAAAATATTTGCGAACAGGTTGTAGTTTACAATGTGGGGCGTTCACTTTTCAGCGTTACGACTTGATGAAGCAAAAACCTCGTCTTGAATTAACTTTGAATCGAAGACATTCTATTAGATTTTATGGTTTGAAAATTGGGCAAGAGAGTTTGATGAATATTCTTAAAACACTTTATAGCATCTATTTTGAAATCACTGGTGATCATTGCGATCCGATTTACTCACGAATTGCACCAATTTTTTCTCGAAATCGCGTCTTTTTCCCAGCCAATGCGAAAACTTTACTAAACCACAACAACAAATCGGATATCAAGGCTTCTTTAAATCAAACTCGCACCGCGCGTTCGTTCGATTTTAAAATCACGTGTATTATTTAAGACCAAAGTTCAATTATCATTGAAGTGGAGGAGTGAGGTGAAATGTGGTGGAATGAACCACGCAGAAATCAAAATTTACTGATAAGTTTATTGCTGTCAATATACCGCATACTGGGTGGTCCGTCTGAGCATGGGGTCTTTGACTCTTTTACGGACTATCCCTGTAGCATTTCTATTTTCTTTCTTTTGTTTACTATGTTGCCATAAAATTGTTAAATAAATAAATAAATAAAATGGTCGGTAATTCATGAGACAACTTAAGACGCGCAATTTTGTCTCTACGGCTGCTCGGAGGTAGGCCCTTGTGGATTATGCTAACACAGTTTTTGGCATAACTTTTATAGAAGTAGTACTAATAATAAAAATAATAATAATTTAATATTTATATTGCACAAATTAACATGAAGATATGATCAAATGCGCATCACAACACTTTTTGGGGGACTTTGGCCGGACTGCATCAGCAGTTTACAAACATTCGAAAGAAACTTTATTTGAAGATGCCCCCTCCCACCAATTCCCAGTTAACAGGCCAGACCACATCACAGTAATCTCGTGAGTGGGTTCTTTAACGTCCCCTGCCTAACCAAATTAACTAATAATAGAATCAGGCCTGTACGGGATTCGAACCACTGACCTCGAACCACTGACCGTACAGGCCTGATTTTTAGGTAAATATTTATCAATTTTTTATGCGGTCAACAACGCGGGCTCAAGTGTCCTAGGTCTAAAATTTAGCGAAATTTGCGGAAAATAATAAGGGTTGACCTTTAAAACCGAGGAACTCTATTTTCGTCGAAGGCACTTTCCTATTTCCAAAGGTTTAAAGGAGAAAATTAATTTTTGAAAATTTTTAGGGGGTGTACCAAATTTTTGGAAGTTGTTCTTTAAATGAAAAGCGGCAAGGAAAACGACGCCTCGAAGCAACAGAATAGGAAATCAACCATGCGAACGACTCAAAATCCGTGTTTCTGCGGCCAAATCCAGCGCATGGGTAAACGGTATTCACCTCTGTCGCTTCAGTGTACTTCAAGTCAAAACAAAATGGCGTCTCATCGTAGCTATACTAGCGACTAAATACAGGAATGGCTCCGACCTGTAATTGGATGATAAAAATAGTAAAAGTTAATAAGTTACATCTTAACTCCTTGCCCCTGAGTGTTGTTTAACCGTGTGTCTCCAAGCGGAACAGTGAAACTAACAATGCGAGCGAAAACACCGATGTATCAAACAAGAAATGGTTACTTACATAACGAGGGGAGGGCCTTTCTTGTTCTGCGAGGTCGTTTAACGGTGATCCGCCGATGACTAAGTTATCCGCTGACAAATTCCTCTGACTAAACTCAATTGGTCAGTCTGGGCTCAGTTCAGGGGAACTATCAGAGATCGGAGCCATTCCTATATTTAGTCGCTCCAACTGGAGCGACTAAATACAGGAATGGCTCCGACCTGTAATTGGATGATAAAAATATTAAAAGTTGATAAGTTATATCTTAACTCCTTGCACGTGAGTATTTCCTTTTTTCAGGTATAGTAGAGTTGTTAAAAATTGCCAAGAGAATTTAAAGTAATCCGCGACTTTCTTCCTTTCGGTGTTGTGCAAAAATAGACGAGGAGCCCGATGAATGGATTTGTCTTTCATGTGAACAATTTTCCCAGAAAGTCAATGTGGAAAGAGTACCATATAACCCCATACATAATTATGCATTCCACTTCTTTAACGTATTTGAAATCCACCGATACATTTTTGATAACATATTGTCTGCAGGTATCATTCGATACAGAAAGAATCTTGAACAGCCTGAAAATGTTTCGATTTTACGTATGTTATCAATATCAAGCGTGCTTTTCCAAAGCTTATAACTATGCTTTGAGTGACGTTTATATTCCGATTCACACCTGACCTTTCATAGCCCTTGTGACGTCACGTCACGATATTGATAAAGCATTCCAACGTGCACGAAACTGCTTCTGTGGGGTTTCCATATCGCTTGCCATCCGTGAGTACTGGCTCTTTATCGGGACCGCCTTCAAGTCTGTCTTCTACTAACAGGCAAGTTAAATAAAATTTCAAGTTATCGAGTTCTTCGATTATTCTTTATTAAGTCAGTTGGGGATTTCACGTGTTAAATATTGACCCACATAAATAGCTTCCGCCCTGCAGGTCAC
This sequence comes from Stylophora pistillata, assembly GCF_964205215.1. Classification (NCBI taxonomy): domain Eukaryota; kingdom Metazoa; phylum Cnidaria; class Anthozoa; order Scleractinia; family Pocilloporidae; genus Stylophora; species Stylophora pistillata. The sequence goes on from NC_142531.1 coordinate 14,211,024, forward strand.
ACAATAAACTTCGTGGGAATTCATTGTCTTCGAGAACAAAATCAGTGCAAGGGTTAGGAGATGGGAGAATCATGGGATGTAAACAATTTCAAACAAGGTCTTGTTGCGGACAAGGGACAAAACTATAAACCCACCTTCGGCGCCATGAGGCAGTTATCCACAAACGAAAGAGGTGTTATTGCCGATGTGAAAGTTGTCGATGCTGAAAAACGCCGCAGCAAAGAACATTCCGGCAGCAAAAGTTACGTACGTATTATATGGATTGTTTCGTCTTGTTTTGCTGCTGTTTGATTCCTCCTCGAATTCTGTTGGTTAATTGACTGAAAAATTAATTTGTGGAAGAGAAATTCTCATTTGTTTCCATATTCTTTGGCAAAACTTTACAGGAATATGTTTTGAAAGTAAGATGGCTGGACGAGAACCAATATTGCATATTTCGTCGTTACAGCATGTTCTTCGATTTACAGGTAGGTTAAGCTGCAGTCTAAAAGTTAGGTCTAGCTTATAGTCGTTGCGATAGATATACTTAAATTTTCATTGGTTTGTGAATCCTTAATTTGTGTTTATGGAACGTCAGTCATTAATTAGCTGGCCCACCGGGGAGTCCAAAACAATTTGCGAGTGTGTAACTGTTATTTTTAATTCCCCCGTGGAGTATTTCAAACATTCATTTATCTTCACATATTCTTTCTGTCTCGCCATGAATTTGCATTAGAGTTGCTAACTGTCTTTGAAGCTATCTATTTGGCACCTTCATATCATTAAGTTTGGCAAAAAGTCATCAAAACGTCACTTTCAATGAGTTCATGGAGCACAATTTGTTACCAATGGTTACATTTGTTTATAGACATGTTTTGTATTCCAAAAGAAATAAATATTTTAATGATTACGCTTTGACCCCAATTTATATACAGATCAATTTGAAGGTTCAAAATTGATCTCCCCCTCCCCACTGGCCACCTACAGTCATCCTTGCCCAGTGGGGAATTTGTATTGGTAGTGTCAAGTGTTTCCAGCACAAAGACATGCTTTATCTTCTAATAATATACATGAAAATATTACTCAATTCTGATTGGTTAAGATAAATGCAGTTTTCAGGTAATTCAGTGCAGAAGAGAGTTAATTCAGTGCAGAATGGCTCAGAAGAAAACTGATTTTGTTTAAAGCTTGTTCAAAGAGTAGGAAGTCACCATCATTGATTTTGCTTTATACAAGAAAAATTGACCATTGAATCTGGCACTTTGGTAAGGCATTTCACACAAGTTTGGCACTGGGAGGCAGGAATTAGAATGAAACAATCTACAAAAGTTCAAATTCCCAAGGGGTTACCTGTGGGAAAGAAATGTTGATGCTTGAAATAGCCTTTATCACATTTACGCCCACTGTGCGAGAGCACAGCGGACTTTGAAGTTTCGAAACGAGGCTATTGGGTCACACAGGTAAAACTTTCAAGTAAAATCAAAGCAAACGGCTATGTTTGGAGGTATTTTTATTAATTTTCATGAGGATACAGCGTGTTCTCATCATGGTTAGACATTGTATTGCGTACGGGTGCAACAGTCTATTCAGTGAATTGGCAACTGATGAGATCCACAAGATTAGGATTGAAACCGCGGTCTTGCCAAACATGTTCAACTATCAAACTAGAGGCAAACAAAACGCACACAAAAACCTCTCAAATAAAGAACTTACAAACGACCAGATTAATTTACTGGCAAAAGGGCTTAAATTCATTCCAACACCCGCTACAAAAACAAAAACAGATCAGACAAGGACTATTTTGTGACTTTGATCAATTCACAAGGAGAATGCGTCTGATTTACATATTCCAAGGGGAGGACAAAAAAAACCATCCCTGCCACGTCAAATCTACATGGATACCACCAATACAAAAATCAGTAGCCCTTGAAAGCTATTTAGAAGAGGTTAAAAGTGACCTTTCAGAAATAGAAGCTACAAAGCCAAAAGGTAATTTGCTTCCGGCTGAATGCAAGGCACTGAGGGTCTTGAAACGCAACTCTTGAGTTAAACCTCAAAAAGGCCAACAAAGGAACAACAACCATAGTTATGAACAAACGTGACAAAATTTTGCTGTTCCTTTCCGAAATGACAGCCATTCTTTCAATCTTCCTTTCATGATGCCAGGACAATTACCACCAAGAATTTTAACCTTTTCCTCGGCAGAAAAAAAAACGCAGATTCCAGAGTTATATGGTCAGACATGGAGTGTTTCTGGTGTTTCTTGAGAAACGTTGACCCGATAGCCTTGTCCTGAAACTGTAACTCCGCAGACCCTTTGCATTGCAGACACAAATGTGATAGGGGCTATTGATCAATGCATCACTATTGTGCCGCAAGGGAAGTGCTGAATTAATTCCTTGATAACGATTTGCATGTTGTGTGCAGAACTCCAGTGGAAGTTGGCTTTTTGATGTCAGCTCTCTTCTTTCTTTCAATATTATTTAAAACCAAGGTTTTCTTAGATGAACCTCAAAAAAAGAAATTTCCTAAGAGACTTAGGTGACTGTAGCGGTAGGCAACAGGCCCTCTCAGTATTTGGACAAATCAAGCAGGCAATGATATTGAGTTATGGGGGGAGGGGAGACAATAGACAGAACCACAGGGGCAGGGTTGAAACTAGACTTACTGACTTAACCATAGAGTAAAGATTGGACTCTACAATGGAACTCAAGATTATGCATATTGCCATGATATGTATTGACAGGCTGGTCTGCGACAACTTTTCCAAGAAAAACAACATATCACAATTCCAGAATTGCCTGGTAAGAAGATTTTTTTTGATTCTGAGAATGTGGAAATGCATACAACTTAACTAGGGGAAGTCTGTGAACGCTAGAATGTGAACTTCAAAATAGTGAGACAATTTTTAGAATTCATCTGGGATTGGGTAAATAATCTGGCTTGATTCCCAGATTCACTGAGGGTTTTGCATCATCACTGTATGGTTCTGAGTAAAATACAAAATTAAATTTATTTTATCAACTTTCTGTTGCTGATTTTTAGCTTGTATAAATTGTAAGCTGTTTATTCCATTGCTCATCTTAATACTGCACCGATCAGTCATATTTTTGTTTTGAAAATTTTCCCAAAAAGTAGGAAAGAAAGTCTGCTCAATTATTTTCAACCAGCTTCACACTCATGCTGAAAATTTAAATTTTAGGACTGCTAAGATCCTAGGTAGAAAATTTAGCCATACTTAACTATTTGTCTCTTTCTCTCCTTTTTGCTTTTTGCCTTTATCTTTGACAATGTTATTGCAATATGGTGTGTGTACTTTTAAACAGTTGCTCGTTTTGCTGGTGGAATGTTGTTTGGAGCATTAGCAAAGAAACAGTGTAAACACATTGAAGAATTCTGCCAGGTAGGCTTACTTTCAAATATTGAACAATTAATGTTGCCACAAGAGATTCACCTATTGTCACATTTTGACCCCATAATTAGTCATATGATTATGACATCATATTCCAACCAGTAATTAACTTGTGCTTTTTATTTGATGTTCACATTTTGTTTTGTTATCCACAATCCAACATCAAAGCTTATAGTAGATATTGTGGTATTGAAGTTCTATATTGGTTTGAGTTTTCCAAATTTATACAGACACAGCATGCACCACCTTGAAGGCCTAAATATCTACATTCTAGATAAACAACCTCATATGTTAGATGATTGGCTTTGAACTGGGGATGTAAAATAAGACCGTCATGTGGAAATGCAATCATGCACTCTAAAAACTTTGGCATATTTTCATATAAAACTCTTATGTTACAATGTGAAACTTAATTATAGCCTTGAGAAACTGATGTTGAGGAGCACCTTTGCTTGGTTTACATGTACTTTCACCTAAAACAAATATTTCCCAGGATGATACTTAGCGCTTGGTTACTAAAAAGTTATTACTTCAGCAGGTTATGATATTTCCTCTTAATTTAATTTTCATAGTAATGTTGTCTTGAGTTCCTCCTTGAGTGTCATCAGACTGACCATTTAATTCAGTGGCCCCTGCTGTGAAAATCCAACCTCTCAAAGACAAATTAGGATCATGTTTATAAAATGCTGTGTCTGATAGTTTTATGCATCTTTTAGAGAGTGATTCAGCTACCACCTGTTGTGTCTCAGTCTGACATAGTCCAGCAGTTTTTCAGCCAGTGGGGGACAGATGCATTTGTTAGGATTGAATCAAATGAAAAAAGGTAAGCTCACCAAGACTGTACTGATGTTTAAAAAAAGAAAATTTAATTCTCATGAAACCAATTTATATCTATACATGACTGCTAATTCAGCATTTTTTGACTTTATATTCTGTTTACTTCTAAAAGTACCAAGCTGCCAAATTCTCCTTTTGGAAGAGGTGATGATGAGCTTGTTGAAAGATACCAATCAGTGGCAGAATTTACTGGTGGAGGAAGGGGAGAGATGAGCTTGAGAGAAAATGAAGTGGTAACAGTCATTGAAAAGAACAGTACAGGTTTGAAGTTCATGTATATGTTGACCTATTCAAGTTTAATTGTTTTGACTTTTATCTAGTTCTTGAAAAGGTTTTTTACTTTTAAACATATTTGTCAACTGAGATATTAAATTGCATTAATCACAACTACCTCTAATATCTTTTACAAAGACATAGACTATACACGGAATGCAAATATGGTGTCTAATTTGAGTTGCCATTGTTCTAGACTCACTAGCCTCTCATACATGTAATAATCCTTTTGTGTTTCCACGTGAAGACGAGGCTAGTGAGTCCAGAACAATGGCAATTCAAATTGGATGCCATATTTGCAATCAGTGTATGAATCAGAACAGAAATGTCCTGGAAAGGTATTAAGTGATTAAGATTTTAACAAGGTTAGATGTTCTACAGAGCAACATGGAGGGAATCCAGAGGGAAATGATCAGGAATGAGACATGTTTCAGAAAGAGTTCATTAAAAATGTTTTTGCACTTTTGGCATTTACACTAGTATTGACTCTAAATTTACTTTTTCTCAATGCCCCAATTCCTATAATAGGTTGGTGGCTTGTTGCAAATTCAAGAGGGGAGCATGGTTTTGCTCCAGCAACCTTTCTTGAACCAGTGGACTCCAGGCAACGAACAGAAGAGGAGGAATGGAGAGATGTTGAGGAGGATGAGCGTAAGTCTTGTGTGACATATGATGAACTAAGGGGAACTTAACATTAAATTACTTAATTCTCTTTGATTTGTCCAGATATTATATGTTTAAGATTTAAAGTCTTTTTTCCAAGGGTTAATGGAGTAGCTGGCCATACTATATAGTATTCTGGTTCCACCTCAGTTTGGGTTCTCTCCATCTCAAAGCAACTTGCATTCCTAATGCTTGCTGTTCCTTCAGTATGATGGGAAACTAGTTGAAGGTTATCAGGTTCAGAAATTTTTTATCTTCAATTGCTTGTGCTCTTGCAACCTCCTGATGCTACTTGAATGACAGACAATAGTATGTTAATGTCACAATCTGTTCAATGAAAAATGTATCTCAATTGATTTCACCACACCAAGCAACAGAAAGGGTAACTCCAATAATATCCTTGAGTGCATAGAAATATATGTATTTCAAATTTAGATTTTGTTCATAATTCCCCTAAAAGTACCATAAATTGACAAGGGTCTATGAGACACTCTCTATTACAACAAAAACGTAACATGCTCAGTACTTGATTGATGCTCAGATAGGAATTACTCTTCCTATGGACTAGAAAGTTGTGACAAATCATCTAGTTAGTAATATGGTCATCAAGATGCTACCAATGACAGATTTCTTCACTCTTATCACCTTATTGCAGCCAGTTGACAAAGAGACACTGACTATCTTCATTATGTTATGAGGTTAATATCTGTAGTGAATCTATTGTTGGTGTGAATGGGTAGCCATTTAAAGTGAGTTGAATCAAATACAATTTAGGCTCTCCTTGGGGACTATGTTCATGATAACAAGCTACTATCTGTAAAATAGAGTTTAACAGTGACACTAATGTGGTGATAAATCTTGTTCACCAATTGTGGTATTGTATGATAATGTTCTGTCAGAGGAGTTTGTATGTCCCTTCTGAGTCTCAGCATTTTAAACCAAGTGGTCAGGGTGTCATTTCAGAAGGTTCCTTGGTTACCATATCATTTTCTTAACTGCCATGCCAAAAATGAACACCCTGTCCCTGTCGGAATTATGTTTCATAATAATGTAATGTAAGGACTTCACATATAGGGTTCAATAATTCAATAAATCACATGCATGTGACCCAAAAGTGGGAGTTATTAGAGTCATAAAAAGGTTGCAGCCTTCTGTTTGACTGCTGAACACTGATGACCAATTTGATGGCTTTGGTTGAAAATTGGCCTCCAAAATGGTTGCAGCCTTGGCCAGTGAAATCACTGTTCTGCCATGTAATAGTCAATCACCACTGACCTGAGCTCTGCTGAGAGCCTTAAATTCTATCATTTTTGGTAGACAAGAATTGCAAAATGAATAGCCTCCCCTGTCATTTTATCATTGAACATTGAACCACTCCCCCCTGCCCCCCCCCCCCCCCCCAAACAATGCTCCTCTTGATCAAGTCCTCTGACTTATACTACAGGCTTTTGGGTTGCAATTGAGTCATACTCAGCTAAGAGTGATGATGAACTAACTTACAGAGCTGGTGAGGAAGTTGAAGTTCTGGCCACCAGCAACTTTGGGTGGTGGAAGATAAAGTATGTTATTTGATAGAATAGCTAGAGCATAAAAATTGCTTTGCAAACGACTTTTTCTTTGTTATCAATTTCCGTGGGCAAATTCAGTTTATTGAACAGGTTTTTATACCCATGTTTAGAATTAAAGGAAAGGTTGGTCTTACACCTGGATCTAATCTGGCTCCAAAACCAAGTGCAGATCCTCTCTTGCCTGATAACCAACAAAAGAAAAGGGTGAGTGGAATTGTCTCAATGTGCAACCAATGCAATTACTGAATGTGATGAATGCTTCTTTTATGCAGTGTTCCATTTTTTTCTCTACAAATGATATCTGACAATCAATGATAAGATTTTCTTGAATAATCTCAGTGACTGAGATAACCGACTGTACTATCCCTTTACTTTCCAGGGCTCCTCATATTCAAGCATCAGTGGTATATATGCAAGTATAAGGTCACCTCCGCCTAGAAGGTAAAACTAAACAAGATGTGAAAATGATTTCTTTTTCGTTAACATTGTCGTTAAACTAATGAAAAACAACTTAGAATTAAGCCTGAGTAGCGAATGCTAGGTGGAAAAGAACGGACACGCGAAGTAAGTCTGGTACGATGTGCGTGAAGGTCGGGGCTCTCGAGAGGAAAATTTGAAAAATTATGAAGTATCCCACTAACCCCATCATTGGACCTCTGGCATGGTTCGGGAGGTGGGGGTGGGTCGGTGAAGTAGAAAGCTTCAGATCTAAAACGGATGTGAAAGCCTCTCTAGAAGTCCAGATCAACACAAAAGCTCTGTTCGAGATATGGTATTTGCTGAAGGTAAAAGAAAATATATCAATGGTTAATGGATAATATGAATTGTTCTTTTGAAGTGTACTCGTTAAACTGAACCACATTTAAACAACGGGTCTGAGTGGCCGTATGTATGTAAGCTTAATTCTGTTCATTTGTATTTTACGGAACAAATCCGTAGACTTTTTAAGATATCGTTTTATTTCGCGTAGCGTTAAATTCAAATCGAATATTACACTGAGTTTGAATAGGGAAATGCATTTACAGAACAGAACATTACAAATAAATTTAAAGGTAGCACTTTTTCTATTTGTCGGTCAGGCAGGTCCTGAAAAAACTTCAGCAGAAAACCGTTCTCTCTGCCTGCCCTCAAACATTCCAATCTGGGACGAGTGTTATTTCCTTTCGCCTGATGTTTTTTTAAATCATGTAGCTACTATTTTCACTTTCGTGACTTCCGAGGGGCCTAGACATCAAGCAAAATAGAGCAGTTCAAACAGATTCGAAAACATTTCAGCCACTTAAGGTCGGATATGTCCCTCGTCGTTTGTATTCTGTCTACAGAGAGATTTTCATCAGATAAAGTAGATATTTTGCAAGTGACTGTTCTCCATTTCTCAGCTTGTCATTTCAATTTAATCCCTGGCTCCTCCCCCCAGTAGCACTGTGGGTGGTCTCTGAACAACTTTTACCCAGATCCCTGTGCAACTCGCTCGAATCCTTAAAACCTTGAACGTAAACTGTTTCTACGATGGTTGTCGAAAAAAACCAACGTAATTACCCGAAGTCGGTTCATCCTTTATCCGTTAAGAAAAACGAACGATGCGAGGTTCGTTGTGTTCTATTACATATTTTTTTGCAGGCTCCTCTGTTATGTGAAATTATTTTAAATCTCAGGAAGAGAAGTTTATGTGACGTAGACCGAGGCCAGAAAAACTAGGCAACTTCTCAGTGGCGGGCTTTTACATCAAACAATTAACCAGAATGTCCTTATTTTAACATTAGAATCAAGCACTGCCGACAAATTTGAAGGAAATATAGGAAACATCTCCATGCGTTCTTCGTTTGAATAGGGCGTATGAAAACAGTGGGCATTGTAGGAAATTGGCAGGTTTAAATTTTGTTAATTTAAAATTCTTGTTTGTATGAAGTTGGTGTAATAGCGAGTTCATTGAGTTTTTCTGAAAATAGGGCGAGTTTGAGACACCAGTCGTTCTGAGTTGCGTAGGATCTCTAGGTTGATGTAGGGGAGTGGCTTGGATTTTTCAAGAGGAGGGGGGGGGGGAGGGAGGGACGAGTTACGAATTTCAGCGCTTTTAACCTGGAGGGGCATATACCGATCCTCTACTTTGTTTATGAGTGGGCTCGTATTCATATGGCCAGAGGAACCGGCAAATAGTGAGTAGCTTTGGGAATGTTTTATCTCTGGTTGACTCTTCGCGTTTTGCCAACAGTACTTGTTTATTGGTGTCTTTGATATGACTTAACTTTTTCCATAATGTGTTTTCAGAGATTCGAGTAAAGCAATGAAAAGAGAAGCTAACAACAATGAAGCCTCTGAAAGAGCAACAGTTTCACGTTCGCAGTCCACACCTCGTAAGTTCATTTTGGCAGTATTGTTACTACATAATTTTCTTACTTCAGATCTGTTAGTGCTGTTTGCATTGATGGAAACTGATCTATTTCAGAGATTGAAAATAGGTAAAACTATTAGCCTTTGGGACCCTGAGCGGCATTATGGTGCCTCTCCCTGTGCTTGAATTTCTTTAGTTCCACTTTCCTCCAAATGCTTGTTACAAAGGACAATGTTTCTCTACTAAGTTAAGAGAAAATCCCAAGTCAAGAATTATTTTTGCTTATTAGTAGTACTCAATTATTCCTTTTGAGTACTTGTGCGAATTATCAAATAAAAACCCGTGAGGCCCTAAATCTTTCTTTTGGTTTCACCCTTATTTGGACTCTTTTTCTGTTTGCGTTAGCCTCACTTCACTCCTAATTGAAAATAATACCAAGTTTTATTATCCAACTACACTTCGTAGAGTACAAATAACACCATAGACGAGTACAAATATCACGCGGTATTTGTGCTCTAGAGTACTGGTTAAACAGGTTTTCTCGCATCGCGCAAGTGAAGAATTGAATTGTAGTTACGAAAAAAAGAATGGCGGACAATTTGAATCATATTTCCGACGACGAAGAGTCAGAATGGCTGGCAAATATACATTCAAGTTTATTAGATGAATCGAACGAAGAAAAACAGCTAGACGACCTGGAAATTTCTTCATTTATTGAAGAAAATAAAAACAATAACACGACAACGCGCCATTTATTCCGTTCCGCTTCGCATACTTCTGTCACGGCTCCCCGTAAATAAATATCCGCGAAATTCGCCCGCACTGAAATAACAGTTTGGCGTGTTGGATAATAAATAACTTGTTACACGTTTCGCTGAGTATTTTTACTCGTTATTTGTATTTTGAGTCGCCCTACGGACTCGTCAAAATACGGCACAACCCGTAAAAATACTCAGCGATACTACACAGCTAAACGTCTAATAAGATATATTTATTTTAATTTGCTATTTTCTTTCAAGATGCCTTAGAGTATGCTACAGTGGAGATATTGTCAAGTTCCCCATTAGCCAACAGAAGTCGTCAGTTTAGTTTGGAAGACTCCAGGTAATATTTAACATGCCTCTTGATTCTCATACAACAGGAGTATGATCATAAATTTTTTTCAAACATATTTTGATATTATAGACTGCTTGTATTTAGAGGGGCGAGGTAAACTTCTTTTTGGTAATTACCACAACTAATACAGTGACACTGTATTAGTCCGGCGTCATGTCGAAATAGCAAATACACAGGTTGCATGTACTATGTATTTTGCTGAACGAAAACCAGCAGAATGGACAGCATCGGATATGACATTTTATTAAAAACTAGATCATTGGATAATGCAATTAAAGACTTTTTATTGGCTTAGCCATTATGGTATATCAGCCAATATACCATAATCTACAAATATGGCAAGCGTACGTGTCAGCTTAAAATTAAGAGGGAGCTAAAAATTTAATACAATTTAATACAATTTAATAATTTAATTTAACGTTTTTAATAAAACAATTATTCCACTCGCGCTTGTTGGCTATAAGATGATTATAGCCAACTCGGCGCTACGCGCCTCGTTGGCTATATATCATCTCATAACCAACGCGCGCTCGTGAAATAATCGTTAAATATCCTAATGGTCTCCTAAGAGCAAGGAATACATGGAGAAGATGTTGAAGCAACGTTTGTTAAAATGTTGTCACAGATGGGAGACAGTTGACTTTGATCTCGAATCTCAGCCATTTCCAATTTCTTGGTGATATTTTGCCAGCTCTGTTCTAAAGAACTCGTTAAGTTCATGTGTGATAAGCGTCCAACCTATTGCGAGGACTGCGGTGTTAAAAGCGGTCCTATTTGGAGAACAAGCGAGAGGACCACATTTGAAAAGATTTAAAAGTGTACCCCAGAAACCATTCGATTTCTGTTCCCGCCATTAAAAAGTGTACATTAAGGATAACTATTTTCCGCTCTATGAGATTTCAAACATTTGCATCACCTTTCGAAAATTATCTTCAAATGCACTCGGATAGACCAATCAGAACACTGGATTCGCTTCATCTTGTCCACGAGCGCTGCCAGCTATATGATGAAATAGATCATCGTCACATATTTTAGCAAATTTCATCATGTTACAAAGGTCTTTCGAAGCTTAAAACTAGTGCATTATCGGTATTTTATGTTCACTATTCAGTGGTGGAGATTAAACATAGGTTTCTGGAGTTTATTGAACTCCTCCGACTCGACTGAACATTTGCCTCAAACACTGGACGAACGTTTATCCAAATTTTTTCAGCAGCCAGGTGTGCAGAACTAGGTAGAAAAAAAGTCCTTTAGGTAAAGTGATGTGTAGGTTATCTGTTTTCCTTTCAGTGAAACTGTTCCTCAATATGCTTCCGTTATTCCAAAGCATCTAAGGTAAGGTATATTTGGTGACTAGAGAAGTGTTACGTGAGGCTCTTACAAAACCACTTCGTTAGAGACATCTTAGTTACACTATAGCGGGGAGATGCGGTAAAACAATTACATTAACTTTCTCAATTGCAAGTACAAAGTAGACGAGGAGCGATCAGCTTTTTATTCATCCACGAATAATATGGTTTTACTTGATTTGAAACATATCACGAAAATCAAATCGTTAGTTTAATCACGATGTCACGACTGTTTGTTATGATGATAATCTTTAAGGTAAAGAGGCCCGGGTTATCTCTATTGGTGCCAGGCAGGTTGCTTACAGCTAAAACTATCTTTCCACATCAAAAGTACTCAAGTACCTCCCCGCAGTTCCAAGGAGAGTTGTTTTTTGTTTTGTTTTGTTTATTTATTTTTTAACAAGATCTACTGAAGTGTCCGCAACAATACTCCTAAGATTGTGTGCCAGTCCCCTTGGGACTGATGCTAATGCCCCCGGCAGTACCTCTTGTTGGGTCCTAATGTTCTTCACACTTATTCTCTCTTCTGCTGAGTAGTTTGGGACTGCGATGTTAATTACATGACACGTTTGCCCTTGTTGGGTCATAACCGCCAAACTTGGTGCCCTCGATCTGGTTGCATAGTCAGTTCGGATCCTATAACCCCCGGTACATGTTCACAATATGGCCTCTTCATTTATTTGCCTGGTAGCATGTTCTGCACGCGGTATTCTCTTTGGTCTTGTTGCCACTAATGCTTTGACGTGGTTTGTTCATATTGCCTGGTCGCGAGCAGCAGAGCAGTGATAAGGGACTCCATCGCCTCCATCGCTCTCCATTTACTGCCTTCCCTACATCAAGTCCCCTTATTTTTTCTATTTCCGTTTGCCTCAAATTGACCATCTAGGGTTGTTACTATTCGAAAATTGGAAAATACAGCTATTTCTAAATACACAGTAAAAATTAATTTTTGAATCGAAAATACTGATTTGAATGGTTGTGGCTGACTACTTCATTAAACAGCCAGAATAGATCATCATTTTTTATTGAATAGGATCAAATGTTGTAGTTTTTCTTTTCTTTTCTATTTTATCTATTATGTTGTTGTTTTTCTTTTTCTTTTATGTCTTTAGACTAAACAGATCGCACAGTATGAACGAAGACGGGTCAGAAATAAGAAGACCGGTAATAAATATTCAACTTCTTATGAACTCTCACCGCTAAGTGTGTTACTTTCTGTTTTCGATTGTGATCCTGACGTCTTGTCCCTCCACTCACTGCATTCTTCAACAATATAAAAAAAAAAGGGTGGTACTATTACATTTTATAGCAGAAGCGGAATGGCTGCCCAGACCTCCCGCCAACTCCCCCACTGGTTTCTCTTCATAACTCCCACTCTCGTAGTGTAGACCACGATGACATGAGTTATGCGAGAGTGCACGAGTTCAGACAACCACTACTTACCAGTACTCCTAGGGTGCGTCTGTTGCAACCCCCGGACGAGGGACTCGTCAGATTTGGCTCCCACAAGTACGAGAATGTTCTCAGAGCTGATGTTCATGCTGGAATAGTAAGTTGTGAGTGTAACGTGTGGTATACGTCCTTGAAACTAGTTGTCTAAGTAACTGTGAGCCATGGCTTGACCTATTCCTCGATCAATGAACCGATTGAACCAGTTTAAAAGCGGGTAGAACTTACATTTTTGGATGATACGTTGAAGAGCAAACAAACCCTTTGGAATCTTGCAAATCTTTCGAAGTCTGAAAGTATTTGGGTTTTAGCCATCATGACGAGTTTTGGTGATTTTGACTTTCTTGTCTAACTATCAGTGGACACGTTTGATTTGTCTCCTTGACTGATGTACTTGTATTAGCTTTCGTCTTCAAAGATTATTCGGTCGACCAGAAGCATTCAATACGTTGTCGTTCATTCCTCGTGAAAGTTTGGGTTAGTGTTCTGATGGCAAAAGTTAAATCTTCCATGGTCACTTGGCCCGCATGCCCACTCATGCCAACCGATAATGTATACACAAGTATATATTTTAGAGTTCATGGTTAGTCCATCAGAATCAGAGTAAGAGTCAGTCAGCGAGAGTGGTTAAGGAGAGATGAAGTGCGAGAATTGAAGTCGCGGCTATGAATTAGAACTGCAGTAGATAACAGAGAATAAAGAGGGCTGAAAAGGACAGGTCTTTAGTCTTTGATGCCTTCCGTCAAGCGTATTACGCTCTGCAGCTCATTCCCCCTATTCACGGCGCAACTTTTCCTTCTCAGTGACCAACTTGCTCCCTTTTTTTAGTACCCTCCTACAGAAAATTGTCGACTTTGGGAGTTTTTCTCAGTTCTCAAAGCGGATATGGAAACAAATATACGATAGTGTGACAAACATGAAAGCATAGAAAAGGTTAAACACGAGCAATCTCTATTTCAGACGAAAATTTGTTAATCTTACTTTGATCTCTTTATAGCCCGGTAAGCATTATGTGGCCATCACAAACTACTCGCCTCCATCGGATCGCACTGAAGATCTTCACCTAACAGCAAATGAAGAAGTACGCCTTCTTTGTGAGGATGGTGCTTGGTCATTTGTTTGTACTGTAGATGCGACCAAAAGAAGTGGATGGGTACCGTCTTCATTGTTGAAGAGCATGGGAGGATCCCAGTGCAACATGACGAGGAGGTCCTTGTCTGTTGGGGATATTTACAACGCTTATGAAGAAGAAGAAGCTGCAGCTCGTGGAGCACCACTGTCTCAGATGGCGCAAAAGCGTCCTGTACCAACACCTAGGGGCGATCTTGAGCAGAAAAAGAATTCAGTGGATATAACTGGTGCCCCAAGCGAAGAAGCGCCTCCACTGCCTGGTGCCCCACCAGATTACATCCGGAAGTCTGGTAAGAAAACCATGAAACGGACGCCCTGTTTTTTTTTTTTCTTCTTTTCTTTACCACAGATATCATGCGTAGTACAATGTTCAATAAACAGAGGCTCGCTTTGTCTCGCTTTCGGCACACTTCGTAATATGCGATGTTTGAGCGACAACCTGTTTGATCATATTTTGTCGTAAAAGCAATTCTTTACCGAGTTTAGAGAAAAATATATGAGCTTTGTATACTGAACACTGCCTTGTAGCATGAACACTAAGATATACCATGGATCCTGCAAGACGTTTGGATCTAAGACCGGCTCGTGTACTCTCCGAATATTACGAGCCGCTGTTATGATATTTTGGTAAATTTTGAAATCTCAAAATTCTCCCCAGAATCTGTGCTGTTTCTTATCCTATGTGACCTTTAGATTACCAAGTCCTTCTGAGAAAAGACTGCTTTCTTCCAGGAAAGGTGAATGAGCACTACTTCGCGCGGGAGGACTTTACAACAAAAAATTCAAATTGCATCTCTGTGCGTAAAGGAGAAGTAGGCCAGTTATTAGCTGTACAGTCCTTGGGTTGGTGGAAAATGAATGTAGAGGGTGTGGTCGGATGGACTCCAGGTGATTTCTGGGAGCTGCTACAGGATGAGGTACTATAATGCGGTCACCAGAAGTTCATTCTGAAAATAAAACGCTGTCTCCTTGAATCAAAAAAGTCAATTTTAAGTAAAAGGCAGCCGTTACATTTAAAGGGCCACGCTCAACCAGTGTGCTTTGCGCGCCATTGTTATTTTTGTTATCCGGGAACTCGTTACTTTTTCTCACACACCGAACGGAAACTGCAAAGAATACCACAACGGCCGTAGCTTTTTCCAATATTTTCATTTAAAAAATATAAATACCGTATTATCACTCCGAGCAAAACTGAATCGCCACTTTGGAAGAGGTATACAACGTTTTCTGTCTGTGGAACAGAACCAAAGACAAAATAGAGGAATTTGTAAGTCGGGCAAACAGCTATATTCTGTCAAGAGATTATGTTATACAATGAACATATGAAGTTCATATATTTTGAACTACGGTATTAAATACATATGACGCACGATCCTTCGCAGTAGATAGCGCTATTTATGCAATAGCGAAAATCAGACCTGAAAAAAATCAGGCCTGTACGGGATTCGAACCACTGACCTCTGCGATACTAGTGCAGCGCTGCACTAGTATCGCAGAGGTCAGTGGTTCGAATCCCGTACAGGCCTGATTTTTTTCAGGTCTGATTTTCGCTATTGCATAAATAGCGCTATCTACTGCGAAGGATCGTGCATCATAGAGATTATGTTATCTTGATTCTGCCGGTACATGTACCGCGCGATACAACCACTATTCACGGTTGAAATAACAGACTCAGAAATTTTGTTCTTAAACATAAAAGTGTACGAAAGGGAGAGGTTTAACACTGAGGGAATCGACCCTTCACGTCCAAATCCATTATTCAAATTTTTATTCGTGTCATTCATCAGGCGCGAAGAAAGGATTCGTAAAAAGGAGAAGCGCAACTTCTTCTATGAATACATTCGTCACGCTCCACGTTAAATAAAAACTCGCAATATTTCAAAATATGCCTAAAGAATATGGGAGTTCAAAACGAAATTTACGAGAAATGTATCTCGGAATTTGTCTCACCGCGAGTGAAAGGTTACTCAAAAACGTTACATGGGATTAGGCTTGAGATCGATTGTAAACGTTCCTCCGTCCGTCGGTCATCCAAGAGGCTAAGAAGAGATTCCTATTTGACTTCCCATCGAAATGCTATGTGGCAGCGCTTCTGACAACTCTATTTTCGTTTTCTTACCAAATCCCAAAGCTGTATTACGCTAATTCCAGGCTTTTAACTTGATCTAGTCAGCCATGTAATATGGCGAAATAATTTGGATATATCAACAAAGTTGAAATGGTAAATTGGCCACAGTAACGATTACAAAAGCTGACGTTTCGAGCGTTAGCCCTTCGTCGGAGCGAAGGTAATATGGCGGCTTTTCGTCGTGCAGGACGATCTTTTTTCGATGGCTTTATTACAGCGAACGCGGAATGAAACGTCAAAAACATGTAGTAAATAGACGATAGACACACGAAGAAACCAGATGTGGGCGTAAAAAGCCCCTTCTCAATTAAGATTGCAAAGGTTTAGTCGATGAATAATGTTACAAACACGGTAGGTTTTCCCTTTCTGTACTACTGACAAATCTGAGAAAGGCACCACTCCCGCAATGCATTCTGGTTGAGCTTTGCAGTTTGAAGACTAGGATTAGTGTCGGTAGTAGATGTCGAAATTGTTCATCTGTAACTTGCAGGAAGAAACCTTAAACGAAATGTCTTCAAAGAGCAAGCAGCGAGAAAGGCACAGTTCTTTCGGTTAGTCATATTTAAGATGTTTTTCGTTGTTGTAATATTTGTCATGATACTCCAAGAACAATTGCTTAAACGTTTCCTTTTTTGTGGATGGAGTAAAACAAATAGTTCCACTAATGTGTGTTGTGTTGGATGTTTGTTTCGTTTGTGTCGTTTGTGCTGTTACAGGAGATGAGTTGTGGTATTACGGGAAGATGTCACGACAGAAGTGCGAGGAGCTTATGATAAGGGTAAGATGTAAATATTTGGCTTTTTTAATCTTAACTCATACAGATGCAAGAAAACCGATCCAAGTCGACGAGACAGCAACACTAATGCGTGTTTGTTTGTTCAAACAAGAATACGATCATTTTGAGAATCGACGAAAATATGTCTGCCTCTTGTCTGAACTCACTGCTTGCAGAATAGACGTAGTTCTTCGCGGTTTTTATTCAATTGTTTTTAATCCAATAGATACTTGTAATAGGACTGACTGGAGTCCAATTCGGTCGTAATCCTACGAATGACTGACACATACGGACGACCGCGATGCATGAGTATGATTACGGACAAAACTGGACGACACGAAGTTCTGTTACCAATTCATGAAAACTTTGACAAAATTTGAGAAAGCAACCAGACAGTGCTTGTACGTTTTCACAAAAAAAAAAAAATAACGAAAAAAAGTTATCTCGGCGAAATGTGCGACAACAGGGCGTGCATAGGACGCATACTGTCCAGTTACACAGGCATGACGTGTCAACTGTCCTTTTACTCTGTCAAATCGGGCTGGTGATAACCAACACGCTCGAGAATTTCGTCATAGTTTAGATTATGTAGTTTTTATGTGGAATTCATTGTTGTTGTTATGGTTAAATGAAGCTTTAAGACATGACTGAATGACTAAAATGATGAAATTTTGTGTTGTTATCGGGTTTCTGTCCAACAGAATGCCAAAGAACTAGACTACTTGATTCGGGAGAGCACTCAGAAGGTAAAACAGACAATAAAAATGCACTTATTTCCTTTTTAGCGAGCGTAAATTCTTGCCTTCATTGACTTTGTTTTTTATTTGTAGTTTGCTTCATTCGTACTATCGGTCAAGTATGGCGGAAAGTAAGTACCAACCCGTTGTCTCGTTGGGTTCTGCAATTTCATAATTTTGTAATTTTCTAGCGTCGTCCAATTTATTGCCAGACATGTCGGTAAAAAAAGAGCACTAGAGAAAAGCGACACAGTCTGTTAGAGTGGAAAGTGTATAAGTGCAGAAGTCTTTCAAGAAGAAGGATCATAACCGAGAATTTTGCCGTTGAGCCTAAAAAAAATGATCTAAACGAATGTTTTCCAAACTGAAGTTTGGTAATTGCAGTCGAATTGTATTTGTTATTATTATTGCTTTTGTTGTCATTATTATTGTTGTCGTTATTATTATTGTTGTTGTTATCATTATTGTTGTAATAATTGCCATAAAATCCTCTACAATACAAAATATTAACAGCGTAAAAAACGATCCAAAGTAACTCACTTTCGGCTGACATCTACTCCTTTTTTTATGTCAAAGCGTCTGGAAAACTATAAATAACGGAGTCAAATCTGAACAGATTCGAAGTCTAATAATCTGATAAGTAAAAGCATATCTAAAACTACACAGAAAAGAGAAAGGTGAATGGCAAATCTAGAACCCTATATATAAGGCTGCTAAAAATCATTAAACAATGTCAATGGCTCCCTCGGCAGCTGCGATTTCAACGTCACAATTATTATAGTCATACGCAGCGCGGCGCTTCACCCGCGATCCTCGAAAGCAAACTAAGGCCGACCGAAGGAGGGTAAAGGATGTCTTTACTCGGATCCAGGAAATTGTATGCGAGTATCGTTCCCCTTTCTTGGCGGCTATCAGCTCGGCCAATCGGCTGTGGTATCTTATGCATTCCACCCCATCCCTCCCCATCCCTCCCGTAGTTGTAAATACAAGCGGCGGGAACGAGCCATGCTCAACATCCAACACTCTCCTTGAGTACAGCCGCTTCTTGTCGTTTTCATGGATGCGATAAATCTGCTGTGGTTCCTGGTCCTTGTAAGACTCGGCATTAGGGTGGCAAACCGTCACATCGAAGAATGCCGAGCTCTCGGGATTCCAGAAGCCACGCGCCCGAACATCCAATCTTGCGTCTTGTGCACTATTAAACCCTCTGCTGAGTTGTACTTCAGTGATGTCTTGGAGAACTATACTCAAAAGGTCGGCCTCGAGGTCTCTCAACTCATTATGCCATTGGATAACAAAGCCCCCTCGTTTGCAAATCATTGCGTGGTTTACTGTGAAGTTTTCCCACACGCAGACACTGATGGAATATCATCAAACGGCCAATCATAGCGTAATTTAACAGCATCGCGAAACTCTCTCGCTGAGGTTGAAACTATGTTCTTGAAGGGGGAGAACTGTGAGCCATACAGAGGAGCCTTTTTCTTGCGCCAGTTCTAGAGCTGGCTTGGTCTTCCGTGAAACAATTTGTTCTAGATTATCTGCAATCTCTGAAAGTTCTGTAGCTTTTCCATGTTTGACAGCTTGACGCGATGAGGGACTCGTCGGGTAGTTGATAAGTTTGAGCCATGATATGTTCGACAAGAGAAGATGTCACCTGAATAGATGAGGCATGTTCGCTTGCCGCCTCGTGACATGGGTTGCTCAAGCTCAGGCCGCCTAGGTGCACGGGTAGTGCTAGAACGTCTCCATCCAGTTTGCTACACTTGCGCCCTACGATTGCTGGTATAAGGACCTGGGAAATAGCCTCTTCAAGTGGCTCTAGAAGATCTTGGACATCAGGGAGAGTTCTTAGGGAAGTACGTCCAGCGATGCTTTAAACCAAACGTGTATGCGGCATAGCTGGCCTGCGGTTGAATCTGTGCAAATTCAGCCAGCTGAACAACTTCATTGACCCAGCTAGTTACTTTCTCGTTGACATAGTCCTACAAGATGCTTCTGCCCTTCTACTGTCACGTTAATGGCTGTATCTTTAAAGGCTTCTCTAATAAGTACCTCTTTTTCTGGCTTTGCAATAATCCAAGGGCTGGGTGCTGAGGGCATATATTGCCGTAGCAAGTGCGTCGCCTTGAGTTGTTCCCTCGGCTGATGTTATATCTTTACCACCGGTAATAAATAACCGGGCGGAATGGCGATAGGTGTTTATGGCGTAAACTGCAATTACAGGACAAAGAACGTGGATATTGTGTAGAGCCGCTGCCCTATTAAGGGCATTAAATACATTAGACGCATCTATCAGCAGGACCGCGTCGGTTTCATCTGCTTCGAAGATTCTATGGATAGCGTGTATGGCAGCCTCGCTCCCTGATTTCTGCCCCGCGCACAATTGTAACGAGCCACTTGCCTCAACAACGTCCCGCTTGACTATGTTCATGACGCATTTCGCGCATATTCTCCTGATCACTTCTCCGACTCCTATATGCCTCACAGCACCCTCTCCCTTATATAGAGGGATGAGGCGACTCGCTAATAATGGCTCTATGGTCGAAGGATCTATGTAATGAGTACATAGAGTCTTTGCCATTGTAGCTATCGCCTCACACAGCTTCTTCGATGATTGTTTGAACGATTTACAAGCCAGCATTCGTCTGAAGCCGTTTGCGTCAACACCACAGGGACCGCCAGAACCTTTTGTTCTTAAGGCAGCTTGTCTGACCGTTTCACCGTTGATCCCAGAGTAAACTGACTCAGGAAACTCGTCATCAATCGGCCCAAACAGGAGTGAGCCCAATTTGGCTGGTTGAGGATTGGGGTGTTTTTGCTGTAGTTGCGCGATAACTTCATCGGTCAGCGGTAATACACCACCACTAGTACTTTCGCTGAGGAAGCGAAGTGCTGAATTTATCTGATCCTCGAGCACGAGTTTGGTGAACACTTTCGATCTATCAGGTGGATCTGTAGATCTGAGTTTGCCTATTCGACTTTGAATAATCCGACCTTCGCGCAGCAACTTGTTGATTTCCCCGTCTTTCCACTGTACAAGACGTTTTGACAACAGCTCCTGGTGCTCTTTGGCTTTCGACTTGGGACCAGGCTTCTGAAGGCCTACTGCAAGGAGCACAATCATTATTGTTGTTATTGTTATTATTGTTATTATTACTATTCTCATGATTATTATTATTGTTATCATCATTATCATTGCATTTTGGTTAATGATTCCTTTTTCCTGTTTTAAATTTTTAGGATTCGGCACTTCCCTATTGAGCTGACACCAAGTGGCCGCTACGTTATTGGCAAGCATGCGTTCGACGGTTTGACAGAGATCGTAACATTTTACAAGACCCACGCGTTATTTTACACTCAGAACAAAGAGGCGATCACCCTCGGTGAATCATTCCGAGGAATGTAGAACTTATGTTAGTAGTATACAGTCCTCGCTAGCCATGGTACGACCCTACATGCTGGTGTCGTGAAATTACGTGACACCCAATATATTATTGTGAATTGATCTTTAAAATTGAAGTTTCACATCAAGAGAAAATGGGCGTAGAAAGAGAGGGACGATCAGGGTGTTGGCTATGTTAATTCCACTTCAATTACTTTTTGTTTCCTCTGACGATCGCAATGTGAAGTTTTAGTCCAAGAAATACCATTTTTCGTCTGTCTATACCCTTAGATGATGGATATGAAATTAAAATATCCCAAAGGTCCTTCAGGCCCAACCCATTAAGTCTCCCTCCGTCTGTCCCCTCTTTTAACGATTTTTTTTTTATCAACTGACTTTCGCTGAGTTTGCATGTAGCATGCAGCACATTTTTCCCACAGGAAAACCACTCACTCGAATTGAAAAAAAAAGATATGACCTGGAGCTAATAAAAAGGTACTTTGGTATAAAACAAGAAGAAATAATGCATCTAAAAAGAGATTTCCTCATGTTAATATCACAAAAATTATATATATTCAATGGTAAAAGGCCGAGACAATTCATATGTAACAATTTGCGCTGTTGTTAGAGATATAAAATATTTTAATGAAAGTAATATGAAGGAAGTTATTTAGAGATATTTTATTCCTGTACTTCTAAGCAGCGCATGAATACATGGAGCCAAGGGGGGTTTCTTTAAGAACTTTTATGTTGTTACAGGTATGTTTTAATGCTTTCAAAAAACGTCTGTCTAAAACTGATGAATAAATGAATGTAACCCAAGTAACACCAGCGTTTGAATAAAAATAGTAAAAATGCCAAACTAACATAATTTGTTCTCGTAAGTTGCCAGTTTTCAGATTCTTCATGGGATTATCGAAAACAATAGCCCATTTCCGAATTACCCTTGGCCTCTTTTTCAAAACGAGGCCCGGTGCTCAACCATTCTTGTGAAACCCAGTTTAATTTTCATGTGAATGAAACCTTATTATCATATGAAAGGATGAGCACCAGGACTCGTTTCGAAAATGAGGCCAAGGGTAATTCGGAAATGGGCTCTTCCATACCCTTTTGGTTTGTATTGTTTGAAACACAGACGTGAAATTGTTTTAAGTCAAGTTTTCATATACTTCCATACAAACAACAGAGTCAATTGAGGCAACATCTTACAATAATCAGGAGTTAGGTGGAATTTTTTACCCCAGTCAGTGGTACAGTAAAGGCAGAATATAGTGAGAGCAGTTCATCAATCTTGCTGGCCAGCTCGCCTTACAAAACTCTATCTATATTTCATTGGGGGAAATTGCTATGCAATTGCCGTTCAACATGCATAAGTTAGATATGGAAAGTTGTCAAAAAATAATATCATAATAATCAAAACTGAAAGAGAGAAAAATATTACGTCCGATTTTGAAAAAGGGGAAACGAAACGGTAGAAGGAAAAATACCACAGTGGACAAAGAGATAACTGGTCACAAAAGAAGGGAAGATAGCCCGTGCTGCACGTTATTAAATACAGTACATGTCGAACTTCAGTTCGGTCCGCTTTCTCCGATGCTTCAGGAACCCCTTAATTAAAGGAATCAATCAAATTAGATGAGTGTGCCATAAAGGTTAAGTACTTTAATTTCTATGAAATCTCCCATATATGCACAAATTACAACTTCATCATTTCTGTAGATTAAGAAGAAGACTAACGGGACTTGCCGGGGGAAGACAATGGTGATGTCGTTTTTTAAGGATGGAGACAGCATTTCCTACCTTTTTGTTTCGCAACTAGTAACTCCTCTTATCTTAGACCGTTGCATCTTTGTCCAATGGGATGTTAATACTAACAGCATCACTGACAGCGTTATATCGTTATACTACTGCCTAAACGTATACGTAAATAATTCAATGCTAGGTAAGTTCTAGATATATGTGTTTCGTCAAAAGACATTGGTAAGACTCGTGGCCGTTTTATTGCCTGTTTGTGGAAAGGAATGAGAAAAAAAAGCTATTGTCGAAATTGAAGCACGTTATCGGCAAGTTGACATTGGGCAAACATCGCAGCACTTACTGGAGAACAGCTTTCAGTGGATAAGTAAGATATTACTTATAAGTAGTATAAGTAAGATGGATAATTAAGATATTACTTGGATGGATAAGTAAGGTAGATAAGTAAGATATTACGTCTCTTTACACTGTCATTCCTAATGGCGAAGGCCCTCTGGCCCTTAAACATTTTTTTGATCAACGTACTGTTAAGGAACCTAAATCTGAAACAGTACTACGCTTAGCCGAACTAGTGCTCACACTCAATTTTTTTTCATTCGGGGACAACTTCTTCAAAAAAACCAATGGTGTCGCCGTGGGCACCAAAATGAGACCTAGCTATGCCAATCTTTTTGTCGAACACCAATTTTTCAGCCAATACAACGGCTCCAAACCTGAACTCTACGGTCGCTACATCGACGACTGTATCGGTGCTACCTCCTCTACCAGAGAGGAGCTGACTCAATTCATAACCGCAGTCAATTCTTTTCACCCGGCTCTGAAATATACCTGGGAAATTTCTCACAAGTCTTTATCCTTTTTAGACATCAAAGTGTCAATTGAAGGCAACGGTTTGTGCACTAGTGTGTATTACAAACCTACAGACTCGCATAATTACTTGTTATATTAGTCTTCGCATCCATCTCACGTTAAGAAAACCATTCCTTTTTCTCAGTTTCTAAGACTTTGCCGTTTATGTAGTGATGACTCTGATTTCCACCACAAATCAGTTGTCCTCGAATGAAAAACAATTGAGTGTGAGCACTAGTTCGGCTAAGCGTAGTAGTGTTTCAGATTCAGGTTCCTTAACAGTACGTTGATCAAAAAAATGTTTAAGGGCCAGAAGACCTTCGCCATTAGGAATGACAGTGTAAAGAGACGTAATATCTATTACGTATATTATTATACGTACATTAGAGTTATGTATCCAACTAAATTTACATCATCATTGCCCATAAGTGTCACCTACGGACATTGTTATCCTCGTAGTATGCAAGAAATTTGTCACCATGGACTTACCCAACGGCCTTCTTTGCCACAGGTCTCCCACAGCTCAGGGGTGGAGCGTCCCAAGCACTTGATCGCAAGGTCGTAGGTTCGACTCTTATAGGCAGCATCTGGAGTTTTCTTTTCCCTTAAACTGTGCCTGAGTCATTTTCTTAATAACATCTTTCTTCACTGAAAATATGAAATTAAACTCAAAATTGACCATCTTTATTTACATCATCACTGCACGCAAGCATCACATGGACATTGCCTTCCTTGCAATATGCTGGACGTTTGTCATCATGGACCCAGTTAAACGGCCTAGGTTCCACGAGTTTGTTATAGCTCAGCGGTAGAGTGTCCGAAGTATCAATCGGAGGGTCGTTGATTCGACTCCTATCGGTATCACTAGGAGTATAATTTTTTCGGATCAATTTTACCATAGGTAGTGTCGACCGACATGGCGACCGACATGTCGACCGACATGTCGACCGACATATCGGTCGATATGTCGGTCGACAGTTGGTCGATAGTCGGTCGATAGTCGGTCGATAGGTCGGTCGATAGTCGGAAGATAGTCGGAAGATAGTCGATCAATATGTCGACCGACTGTCGACGACAGATGGAGTGTCGTGTCTCGGTGGAATATCGGTCAAGTGTCGGTGGAATATCGGTCAAGTGTCAGTGGTCTATCGGTCGAGTGTCGGTAGTCTATCGGTCAAGTGTCTGAACTTTATCGGTAAATATAGTTTGAACATCGCTCGTGTGGTTGTGTATTGTTGCAGTGTCGGTATTGAAAAATTTGATTTGAAGAAAAATTTGATTTGAAGAAAAATTTGATTTGAAGGCATAAATTTTCAGGTCCGAACCCACCTAACTCATGACTACTCGAAGGCCTGTACTTCCTATTTTCTTACCTTGGACTTGTGATTAAACTTTGATTCGTCGATCTGCACAATCACACCTGGTCCGCCTAACTGTGGGATCGGGTGACGCAACAATGCTTCCCATGCAACTTTCCGATACTTTCGTGCGAACTTGACCATAACTTTCTGTGAGGCCGTTCCTTCAATTTCCATCATTCGTAACGAACTCTTGTGCGCCCATTTCCAGAGAAATTGCAACTGCCCTGCGATTGAAATTTTGCTTCCAGAGAAATACGAATGTACTCTCACTGACGAAGAGCGTCGACAATGGTGACATCTCCTGTTGAAAAGTGAAGTTTAAGCTATATAGGTATGTCCCGTTCCAAGGGTATAGATTTTGACCATTTTGGTCTGAAATAGGGTGTTGTTTTTGAATTTGAAGCCCTTCCCAAGAGTTTACGAAAACCGTTTACAAACCGTTATCGCAAATCCCGGGTCCACTCCAACTGGTCTGAAATAGTTGAAAGCTATCGAATTTTAGCTCAGGTCAGCAAGGAAAATCTGTAGTTAGATTAATTAAAATTGGAATTGAAATTACTTACCAAATGCGTCCCCATTGCGCAGATAGCGAATGAGACGCATTGCATTCCTACAATTCCCGCAGTTGACATTTCTTTTCAGTAGCCTGTTCCTTTGCAACGAATTTATAATGCGGAGTTTTCCTCTACTGCTTTTTGCAAAAATAAGGGGACAAAGAACTTCTCGAAAAAAGTGGGGCATTTTAGGAAGCTTGGCTTTTGATATACGGCCTCATTAGATCCCTCAGTTCCTCGG
Source organism: Stylophora pistillata (assembly GCF_964205215.1). Classification (NCBI taxonomy): domain Eukaryota; kingdom Metazoa; phylum Cnidaria; class Anthozoa; order Scleractinia; family Pocilloporidae; genus Stylophora; species Stylophora pistillata. Next base: position 14,236,915 of record NC_142531.1, read on the forward strand.
CCAGGACCTTACCTATTCCATGGTGGCGGTAAGCAGAACCCGCAGTACCCGCTTTTGAGCACAAATGCTCTACAATTTATGCCAGCCTCACTGTCCTGTGCTTACGGCGATAGCGGGTGCTTGGCTGCTGGATTGTCCGGATTAACACAATCCGTCACATCCTCTCCATTTGTCGAGACATTAGTCGCATCCTCTGAAAGAAACGTCGTCTCCTTCGAAGAAATATGGCGAGAATCAGTACGAGAGAAGTCATTCAAAATGCTTCGTCTCCCGCCATTTTTTCAAAGTTGCGTGCTTTTGTAATTTGAATCTTCTGAGTAAACAGCTCAAATTTCACAGTGAAAACAGATGTCGTTTAACTAGTAAATGTCGGTCTGTAAACAAACACCTAGAAAGAATGTTCAGCTAGCTAATCGGCCTAGTGAAAACACAGCCCAGGACTTTAATAAACCACGAACAGCGAGAGGCACCGTGTCGCAAAACCCCCCATTGCTCTTGTACTTCATGACCAAGACCAATGATCAAAACGTATTTTCATAATCAATCAGGTACAATGAAATAAGCCCAGTATTGCAGGCCCATAGGAAAAACTGCTAACAAGAAAAATTGACTACGGCCTGGAAACGCAAACTGAAATTGATATAAGTTTTACATCTGTTCTTTGTTCACAAAATCCAACACCCAAGTTTGCGGCAAAAAAGTAATTAGCGCGGGAGATTAGTCCTTTGAAGAGTTCGCAAGTAATTGAACCATGTAACTTTTACACTTTTTTAATGTGAGAATTTCAGACAGAAGAAATTTTCTTGGAGACATGCCACTTTCCCACACTCCATGATATCGACCCCAAGAGCGACGCGGGATAAATATATATAACTCTCAGCGAAGAGGATTCGTTGCAGTTGCATTCGGTGTATTCGAGAACATTAACGCGTTATGGCTGCACGACAAAAGACATGTATGATATGTGGCTTATCGGATGGCCACACTCTGATGGACTGCCCTTACCGCTGCGAGTTTTGCGGCGTATCGGTAAAAAATTGTGAGTGCCATGATTCTAGTATTGTAAGCAGCGTTTTGGCGTTGGAGACTCCCGAAAAGGAGGGCACAAGGACCGAAACGTCAACATCAACACCAGCACCGCCACAAGCAGCCCGTGAGAAACGTAAAGGAAGTACCGATGACTGGTAAGCAAACTATCCCTAATTATAGATTTCGTTTGCAAATAGTATATGCAGTAAAATATATGGAATACTGGAGGAAAACTATAGATAGCTATGGCCGTCGTGCAAGATTTAAAATCGAAATTTATCCTTATCAGTATGTGGAATTATGAACAGGCGAACTAGTCTATAAATGGAGCAAAATTATAGATCGCCACTAACTCCCTAACGAATAGGCCTTATTTCTTACTTTCGTATTCTCTTATTGCATTTACAGGTGTGGGACAAGCAATAAAATTGGACAAAAGAGGCCAGAAAAGACAGTGCCGGAAAAGAAATTCAAAGAAGCGAAGAATGACCTGCAGGCTGCTATGAAGCAATGGAAAAAAATCGGAAGAACTCAATAGGAAGAATGAGGAGGATATTACCAGGAAAACGATCGCCGCCTTGGAAAGACGCATCGAAGAACTTGAAGGTATGTAGAATTTTTGCACGGTTTCTTGTCAAGGCTATTGGTCCTATTGTCCGAGAGTATTTTCTGAATTATGCCTGATCATGTTTGTCATGATTTGGCGCTACTTGGTGTGTCAGACTATTATTTCGATGCTTAGAATCTATTTTCGCCTGCTGACAGGCGCTAGAAAGGGAAGGGAGAACAGTAGGAATCGGACGCGGGGAAAAAGTGTAAACACATCGTTGGGAAATCAAAAATTTTGAAATTCGGCGTTGTTTAACAGGAAAACATCTCTTTTCAATTTATTACAACTATCTTTCTAGTTTGGAAAAGTTGCGCGCAATGTTTCCTGCAACAATTCTGGGGTGGACATGCCTTGCAACATCGCTCAGATAGGGGGGCATAAGCAGGGTCCTAAAACCGCAAAACCGCGTGAAAAAGAGATGCAAATCCGCGCATAAATACGTTAAAACAGTAATACCGCATCGAGTTTTATCAAAATGCGCGGAAACCGCAAACCGCATAGTCTTGTAAAACTACAAAACCGCAAGTTAAAACAAAAATTTTCGCAAAACCGCATAAAAATACCGCAAAAACCGCATCACCACAAACCCTTATGCCCCCCTCCTCAAAACTTCAAATGTTGCATTTTCTGTTCACCGCAGGATGGTTGCGCACCAAAATGGAGCGCCACTTATCTGAACTAAAAAGACAGAGTATTTAGTAGAGATAGTAGTATTTAGAGTATCCAGATTGGCTGATTTGAATTTATTTCATATATCGTTTCTTTTTTAATTCAGTTGGCTGATAGATAAATTAAATAAACAACTAACTACTGCGTTTCACTGACGTATTTATTTATTATAATATCCCACGGAAGATGCAGGAAATGACATTTCCGCCAAAATTTGAAAATTTCCAGACCCCCCTAGTGGGGATCCTCTGCCACTCAAAATAGTTCCCTTCGGGGTACAGTTGCAAAATCGCTGGCTACGCCCCTGATACTTTCAGGGTCTTTCTGTGATACATGCTGCTCTTGATTCAACCCTGCCGTTTAGTTTCCCTCAAGCTAAACGCACTGCACTTTTTCAAAAACAAAAATAAGCGTTAAAAACATGGCAAAGGTAAGCGTATCAGGAATTTTTAATCGACAATTACAAATTCTATCGTGGACTAATAGTTTGGCCAAATGCTAAAGATATATAGACAGGTAAAAACGAACGATATAATATCCCGACGTTTCGGCGACTTCATGACGCCATTATCAAGGGTACGAATGAAAATAAATTAACAAATGCGAGTTCAAGAGTTACAACTAATTTGCATAGGGAGGTAGCTACACAAATACTTTAGCACGGATAGAATCCGTTTGCACGTTCAAACTCGGTGTTAATTGTTTGATGTAAAGCATCTCGTTGACAAGACAATCGAATTTGATAATGGCGTCATGAAGTCGCCGAAACGTCGGGATATTATATCGTTCGTTTTTACCTGTCTATGTATTACTAAATCTTTGTTAATACAAATGCTAAAGAAACCATTTTATTCGATCTTCAAACCGTACATGCAACTGAAAATGCAATATTTTTTGTAGAGTGGTTAGCAAGGGCAAGAGTGAACAGAAATCAGCTGCAACTGAAGTGGACACTGACGATGGGACAGACCAAACGTCTGATACTGACTCTGGATGGGGTTAACTAACAACTGACAAATTGCCAAAATTTTAACTGACAACTGACAAATCGCTGAAAAACTAACTGACAACTGACATTTGTGGTGGGCTTTTACTGACAACTGACAAAAGCCCGGATCGCCCTTATGTATCCTAAAAACTGGATGTAAAATAAGGACAGTTGATTTATTGTGTTCAAAGAAAGTACATTTTCCTTTACATATCAGTAGGAGTACGCCAGAGTGTCCTATTTCGTTTATAATTACCGCATATGCCATCCACATCAAGGTCGTGTGTCACATATCAGTTATATGGTCTTTGATACCCAAGTCGATCGTCAACTTACGCGATGGCCGTGAATGCTGGTATTTTAAGAGCTGTTGTAAGCTTTTACCGAATTGAGTCGGAAACTACATTTGAGCGTCACAGAAGCCGCATTTCTATCAAAGATGTTAAAACCGCACTGGCGCTGAAAAGGCACCCTACTTCGTTTCTTGGTCTAAAGGACTTGTCTAGTAAATATGGCCTCGGAGATTTTGATGTGAATCTTTATCACATGGCTCCGAAATCAGGCGGCAAAAGCGATATAATTTTGCGTTAACTACGGACGAGCAATGGAATTTGGAGCTTCCGACCATGCTGGCTGGAAAAGGAAGCGAATTAAACAGTATGTATTGGAGTGGTTTGGTAATTGGTATTGGTAGATTTATATCAGTTAATAGCCTACTCTTTATCATAAAACGCTCATGAGATGTCGACTTATAAACGCCGTCAGAATTTTCTCATTCTTGAATTCATGTAAATTATGCTTTATGTAGATTATAATGACATAGCTAAAGTGACTGTGAAAAACTTTATAATAATAATAATCATAAAAATAATGATATTTATATAGCGCCTATCCAATGATAGATCTAGGCGCTTAACATGATAGATCTAGGCGCTTGGGGCAGGAGACGTTAATTTCTTATGCACGAGATTACTATGTGATGGATGTCCTCCCCTGGGGTGGGATGGGTGGGTAACAGGACCCCCGGTGATACCAGTGTTTACTACACTGAAGGGGCTATCCTGTATAAATATAGATGTCTACTCTACTCTAACAAAGTGAGAGGAAATTCAAAATTAAAGTTAATTAAAGTAAATAAACTTAAAACTGAAGTAAAAGCATATAAAGTCTCTTTAATAATGGCTAAAGTAAAATCTTAGGTGTCTCACAAAACTCAAGTCTTACTTAAACTTCTCGAAGAAGGAATGCACCGCCTGTACAACAGCATAGCTTCAATTAACAACGATTATCTCCAAGATATTGAATTGAGCTCATTACTCACAACAGTTGTGGAGAATCTACATGCAGATTCACATTTTAACATTTTAAGCATGAGCCCGGCCTTCGCCGCATTACAGTATTCCCAAGACTTTGGATTAATTACCAAGGCGTCGTTGAAGAGAGTAACGAAATGAGCAGCCAAGTATTCATGAAAAATCCCACTATCCTGTCCCTCAGACCAGCCCAGAGTTTGCAAATGTAAACTTTATGCGACCTCTACCTTAAGTAGAGATCGAGCCCGAGATTGAAAGTGCTATGAAAGAATTTGTGGAGAAATATCGTCCCTTGAGGCAAAGGACAGTTCGGGAGGAAACTACCAAGGGCAGGGCAGGGGCTTTACCACCGGCCGTTTACACGGAGCAAAAAGATTCCACCAAGGTGGACTTGTTGGCGGGAATAGGTAACGATTTCAACTCGGGAGATCAGTCAGTACGGTTTAGCAGCGACAAAGGGGATGTTCAAGCTACTTCGAAAGGTGGGAATGTGACAGATATCACATTTGTTGAGACTGTATCGTCGAAGTGTCAGCTGCTGACGGTGCGAACACATGCAGACGAATATGACACGGACTCAGAGAACGACCGTTTCTGACCAAGAGGATGAAGATATTAGCCCAATTACGGTTTCTAGATCTGGGCGGCCAGTTCGCGCCCATTTTCGCCTGGATTTCTAAGTTACGCTTTCTCTAGTAACCTAGTTGAAAAGTAGACAAAAGAACGTTCCTTTCCAATCATTTCATCGGAGCGAACCGCAATCGAAGCTTTGTAAAACAAAACATAAATCCAATATATTATGCTAGAGGACTTTTCACAAGTTTGTTTTCTTTCTGATGATCGCACGGGAAAACGGAAGTTTTTGTTCAGAAGAGTCGTAACTGACTTAAACAATGACTGAAAGTCATTTGAAAGATCTTATTTCATTCCAGTACTAAGAAAAAGCAGTTCTTATTGTATCAGTTTTCGACTAAATTCACGAGTGTACGCTATATGTGCTTTTCAGCTAAAATTATAGGGTCTGAAAGTAATAATTAACTTGCCAAGTTAATCATTAACAGTCATTTAACTGACAAATGGCCGAAAATTTAACTGACAACTGATAAATGGCGGAAATTTTAACTGACAACTGACATTCGTAGCCCCCTATCCAGACCCTCATAATTGGGAAAAGGAAACAAAAGACGATGAAGAAGGAGCAGAGTGTGCCAAAAAAAAAGACTAAAGGTTAGCTCGTGCGCATGACTGAACAATTAGTGGATCATGGCTGATTTATATACGAGTCGAATCCAATGACACTTTTCCCCCGGGTATTTGACTTGCTCTTAAATAAATTGGTCAAAATCTCCAGTGGTCGGGGCCACAATATCTTCCACACTTTGCAGACTAAGGATTACCTTAAAATCGATTTTGAAGTTTTGATCATTAATTTGCACGGCTGGAGGGGGGGGGAGAGACTCTCTAATACAAATGACGGGGTTGCTATTGGGAAACTTTAAATTTACCCCCTAAAGGAGACTAATCTGGGCGTGGCTATAGGTTTATGGACCCCAAAAGATACCAATTTTTAGCTGTAGGTATCTTGATTTCCTTTTTTATCGACTTGGATAACCAAAACTGAATAACAGCGGGTTTCTTTATTGAAATTTATTCGGAAGCAACCTCAAAAGATAGCTTGACAGCCAGAAATGTGAGATTTTAGTCCTGAAAAACGTAAGCGAGACGACAATCCCTGATTTTACCCCTAAGCAAGACGACGATCATCCCCGTCATTTTCATGAGAGTCCCTCCCCCTGGGTTTGCACGATTACGATCATCCGTAGCCTGCTGTCTAGCCTGCATACCAGAACTGAAAGGGGAGCGAGAGAGGGAATATCCCTCGCGTTTCGCGCGCGTTACACGCGCTCAATTGCACCATCAATAAGACCTGTTGACCAAACATGACCTTATCCCTGGGAATCCATATTTTCCTTATATAATGTCGTAGTCAAAACCCATTGTGGTGTCAGGGAATCACCATATCACATTATAAACATTTACATATTATTTCAAAAACAAAAAAGGTTACATTCACCAATGACTGAACTTGAACTACTCCATTTTTTTTTTCAGAATTACCGATATCAGGATCAAATCTGGAAGGCATTCATCGAAGATATAAAGGCGTCCTCAACATTTTACAAACCATCACTGTTCCTTAACAGAAGCTATGCGACGCTTTGGCATCGCACGAAACACGTTAAGAGACTACATTGGCCTGTGTGAACTCAAGATCGTGGACCCCAAGAGATATGAAAGAATTCTGGCGACTGAGCGTGAGAAGACAGGGAAAATATCCGCCAAGAGTATTGAACGTCGTTGCAGGGTTACTTTGAAAGAACCCAAAACTCG